>NC_133658.1:922025784-922150742 GCF_037893015.1 Macrotis lagotis | reverse complement strand
AAATCATTTGAAGCAGAGAGATGCATACAGAGTAAAGGTAGGAACAAAATAGATTTTACTTCAGCTGAAGTGAAAAAACAGGAGTAGCAATACTTATCTCAGACAAAGCAACTGAAAAAAGAGATTTCATTAAAAGAAATAAGGAAACTATATCCTCCTAAATGGTACTTAAGACAAAGAAGTTATTTTAATATTAAATACACATGCACCAAGTGGTATGGTATCCAATTTTTGGAGGGACAGGTGAATGAGTTACAGGAAGACATAGACAGCAAAACTCTACTGGTGGGAGACCTCAACTTCCTGCTCTCAGACATAGATAAATCTAACCATAAAATAAACAAGGATGAAGTTAAGGAGGTTAATTTAATGTTAGAAAACCTAGACATGATAGACTTTCGGAGAAAGTTAAATGGATCTAGAAAGGAATATATAATATATATGTCAGACATCATCACTTTATTGGTGGGTTTCCCTAACTAGTTTGTCTCTTGTAAATCAAGGCAAAAGTGTGATAAGGGATTCTTTGGGACTTAATGTTATTGCATAAAATAAAATGGATTTAGAAACATTTTACCCCAAATTTTTGAAACTCTCTTTTTTGTCAGTCAACTGAGTTTATAAATCAAATCACTTCTCAGGAAACTTGAATTTTTCCTCTTCTGCCTTTTAACAAAATTCATGAAGAGGGCTTTATTTGATTCTTTTGAGGAATCCTGAGAGATAATGAATCATGTAGCCATAATAAATATTCATACACATGTACATTAATTAACATTTCTCAAACTCCAACCCAGTCCTTCTAAGAGGACTAATTAACATGTTGTTATATTTTTCCTATACATAGAAAATTGCAGCACTACAATGATCTTTGTCTCTCTATATTTTACTGAAGAGCAGGGACAATATGCCCAAGGAAATGCTACCAAGTATGAAATTGGTTTATAGAGCCATCTGCTCAAATATACTGACCAATTTCAACTAGAAATATATTTGAGAAGAATGAGAGAAGATATGCTTCCCCATAGTGGACAGTAGAATTATAATGGCCAGATAACAATGAAATCTTTATAATTTTCTCCCAATGCAGCCTGAGTTGAGTGTTTTCTGGAGGTCTTTCTCCAAGAAATAAAGAATTCAGCAAATCTTTGTGAAACTCAGACAGGAGAAAGTAATAACAAGATTTGTTGTCTTGTTTCGGTAACATGCAATGATTTTGAACAGAATGCTTATTATCCCCTTTTGTTTTCCCTCCCTTCCTTCCTTTGTTCCTTCCCTCATTCCTTCTTTCCTTCATTCCTTCCTTTCTTCCTTCCATCCCCCTTTCCTGTCCTTGCCTTTTATCAAGACAATTTGCCCCCTTGAATGCCATTCCATAGAAGACAATAGGGAGAGGTAGGTTACTCATTTTAGTTGCCTTATGAATCTTTTTTTTTAACTTTTCTTTATTTTATTGTTATCCACTGTTTAATTCAGGAAGAATTTGAGATTAGTTCTCACCACTAGAGGCTTATTTGCTCACTCACTTTTGAATTGTTTGAAGTTTTAATTTTTCAAGTAATTCCCTAATATTTATAGATAGTAATTAAGTTCATCTTTTAAAACTTTAATCAAGTCTTTTATAACAATCATCATAGCAGTAACTGAAAATTCAACTTCCCCTTTCCCTGTTCCTTGAGGAGCATGGGTCAATTTATAACCACAACCTATACAGGCTCACACCTCAAGTTTTATAATTGCTCTTCCTAAAATATCAAGTTGAAAGACTAAAGATCCATGCCAACCTTGAAGGAAAAGCAAGTTTACTGTGACTGTAGGTTCAACCCTTTAATTGTGCAGATAAACACTAGAGATAATGAATATATAACTTTTTAATTAGCAAGACTTTTTTTTGACATTTAAGTGAGGAAACAATGACCCGCTTTCCTTGCATACAAAAACCAGGGCACTAAGGCAACCTTCCTTGAAAGAAGTGTTTTAAAATAAGCATATTTTATTTTAAATAAATCCTCCAGCATGAAATGGAAAGAGTTCATGGTCTTTTCTTGGAAGAAGGCTATGTAAACAATATACTTGTCAAATGCATCCATGCAGCTCAGCAATAGCTCCTTATTGGAAAGAATTTTTCCATACTGGTGTCTGAAAGGACATTTTTGTCTTAAAATTCATTCTCTCCTTTGGCTTGTTTCTCCCTTGACTCTACCCAGGCTTTATTAATATTTCTCTTCATTTCATCATCTCCATCTTCATAAATTTTCTTCATAAAATTCATCAACCCCTCACTAGCATCTGTGTCATTATCAAAGGAAGATGTTTCCTTTTCTTTGCATACTTTCTCCACTTGGGTCAGGTAATCCCATTTCTGTTCCTGTTTCTTTTTGCATAACACAAGAACTGTATCAGACTTGATCTTTCTCCAACTAGCTCCTACAGAAATGGGTTTCAAAAGGTTGTTGACAGTCATAGAGTAATTTTTCCCACTGAGATTCTTTACAAGCACTTCAAATGACTTCTCCTTGAACTGCACCTGTACATTTTCAGTGGGGACTTGATGAACACTGTTTAAAGTGATGTAGATTGTCACATATTTATCTGATTGATCCCATCCATAATTGTTGATTTTCACTGTGTACCCAGTTGAAATGGGGGCAACCACAGCAGCTGGTTTCTCATTATCAATGGTTTCTCCTTTCTCATGTCCTTTCTGCTTTGTCTTGTGCTTGATTTCCGTCTCTAACTTGGTCTTTTCTGCTGTTAGGGCATCATGGATTCTTTTCCTACTGGCCTTTCCCAGCAACTCCTTCACTTCTTCCAGGTCTTTCCGTAGCTCCTACAGGGCTGCCGCCATGGCTCGCTGCCACCGCCAGGAGCTGCTCGAGCCGCCTTCCCACAGAGAGCTGGTCCGGGAGTGCCACACGGCCAGGGCCTGGTTGCTCCTGCCGCAGTGCCCACGCCAGCCATGTAGGCTTCCCGCCTTATGAGTCTTAATGGAAAAAAATCAATGTGATAAGATGAGCATTCAGTGATGATGATGATAAAGCTTAGATGAAGAGAGATATTCTAAGCATCAGAGAGAATAACAGGCCAAATTAACAGACTTCATCCTCCTCCTGTCCTTGTATGGGGCAAATATATTGCTCCATGCATCTCCACCATTCACTTGCCACTTTCAGTTATTGGGAAAGTATGTAGAGAACAGTGGAAGGAAGAAAAAATATTACAGTTCCTAGCAGTACTGTAGCAAAAATAAATAATAGGTTTGAATCTATTTTTTTTTAAGTTTCTGATTTTTTTCTGTGTTATTTATGGATATTCATAAAGATCAAATGTTCATGGGAAAGGAATACAATAAGAGGCAATTCAATACTTACAGATCATCAATTTCATTAGTGGTTTCTGGCCTCAGTTAGATTAAGTGTACGGATGTATTCATTGACAGATAATCAATACATTATTACCTTTCAGTATCCATGTTTGTAAGAGATGGATTTCCCAGATATAGAAATATTCTTTATTAGTGAAACTCTATACCTCCCATAAAACAGTTTCAGACCTTTTTCTTGAGAGGTAACTGGGCTGACCAAAGTCAAATACCCAAGAAATCACAGGTTCTATATAATAGGAAGTAATGATAAAAATGCAATACTAATTTTTCCTCTTCATCCACAAGATATCCATTATAGTCTCTGACTGATCACCTATATAATTTCACTTCCTAGTTCATTTACTGAATCTGAAATTGTCTAACATTACCACCATCATGACTGAGTTTCTACTTCTGGGATTTTCTGACACTCAAGCACTGAAGATCTTATATTCTTTGCTTTTCTTTCTACTTTACTCATCAGGCTTGATGGGGAATCTCCTCCTTGTCATCATCACCACCTTTGACAGAAGACTCCACACCCCCATGTACTTTTTCCTTAGGAATTTGTCCATTGTTGATGACTGATACATATCAGTCACAGTTTCCCTAGCATCCATTAACTCCCTGCTGAACAACAGAGTTATTTCATTTTCTGGATGTGCAGCTCAGGTATTTCTGCTTGTTTTCTTGGCATATTTTGAAATTACTTTGCTCACTGTCATGGCCCGTGATCACTATGTTGCCATCTGCCATCATCCCACTTCAATACACAGTTTTCATTCGCCCTAGTGTCTGCATGAAGATGACACTCACATGCTTGGTCACTGTCCTTTTTTATTCGGCTTTCTATACGTGTTACACATTTTGATTGTCTTCCTGCCAATTCAATGTGATCCATCAGTTCTCCTGTGATATCTATTCCCTCCTTACTCAAGATCTGTTACTCAGAGACATTAGCAATATATTGTCCTTAGGGGCTGGCTGCTTTGGCTTCATCATTGCATCCCACAGTAGAATATTTTCCACTCTGCTCAGATTTCCAGTGAAAGAAGACCACATTTTTTGGTTTCTTTGTTCCATCTATCAATTGGCTTCATGTAGCTACTGCCAACTTTACAATCTGAGTCCATAAAGGACATAATCCTATCCATATCCTATTCCATAATACCTCCCTTTTTGAACCACATTATATATAGTCTTTGGAATAAACAGATAAAAGAGTCTATAAGATTAGTAATGATTTGAAAACTTCTGTGAAGTAATATTGCATAATTTCTCATTCTAATGTAAGTTTTTGGACCTAGCTTATCCAAAAAAGGGAAAATCCATATTAAGATATAATTTTGCTTATGAGATTGTGGGATTATAAATTATTCTTTATTAGTTGATAGTTATAGATGAATCATAGTTCTAAGTGAAAGAAAGTTCCTAGAGTTATAGGTGGTACAGGGGATAAAGCACTGACCCTGGTGCCTGGAGGACCTGAGTTCAATTCCTGATTCAGACACTTGATAACTACCTATTTTACACTTTGCAAATAATAACATTGCTCTGCAAAAAAATGAATAAAGAAAGAAAGAAAGCCTTATAGTTATCTATGATATTATCTATATTATTTCCATTAGTATTATTTTGAAGCATATTCAATAATTCAAAATAATATCATTTATTCTTATGTGTTTGGCAGCACTGCTTATGTCAGATAAAGCAACTGTAAAAATAGATCTCATTGAAAAAGATAAGGAAGGAAACTGCATCCTCCTAAAAGGTACTATAGAGAAAGAAGCTATTTTAGTATTAATTATACATGCACCAATGGTATAGCATCCAAATTTTTAGAGGACAAGTCGAATGAGTTACAGGAAGCCATAGACAGCAAAACTCTACTGTTGGGAGACTTCAACCTCCTGCTCTCAAATTTAGATAAATCTACCTATAAAATAAACAGGGAGGAAGTTAAGGATGTAAATACAATGTTGAAAACCTAGACATGGTACACCTTTGTAGAAAGTTGAATGGGGATAGAAAGGAATATATATTCTTTTTTTTCTGCAGTACATATCACTTACACAAAAACTGACCATGTACTAGGGCATGAATAACTTACAATTACTTAACAAAAAACTTAACAAGTAGAAATAGTGAATACATCCTTCTCAGATCATAATGCAATAAACAATCACATTCAATAATGGGCCAGGGAGAGATAGACCTAAACTAAATTGGAAACTAAATAAACTCATTTTAAAGAATGAGTGCATCGAACAACAAATTATAGAAAGTTTTAATGATTTCATCCTGGTTAATGACAATAGTGAGATAACATATCAAAACTTATGGGATGCAGCCAAGGCAGTTGTCAGGGCATATATTACATCTTTAAATGCTTACATGAATAACTTGGAGATAGAAGAAATCAATGAACTAAACATGGAACTAAAAAAATTAGAGAAGAACAAATTAAAACTCCCCTAGCAATATCAGATTTCAAATCATAATGGTGTGTCCTTTGTTTTCGAAGAAGCTCATGACATCAGGGAGATGATACCATGTTGGGCATCTGAATTGGATTTGAGTGAGTAGATGCAGTGCTAAATCATCAACCTCACTTTCTTTTCTTTATTTATCTTTTGGTTTTTAGATATAATCCTGGGGATTTTTTGTCTAATTGATATTTTCTTTTTACATTTATATGTTATGTAAGTTTTTCAACACTTACCCTCATGCATATTTATGCTATATAATTTTCTTCCCCTTTCCTTACAATCTCCCTCTCCTGGAGGTGAATAGTCCAGTGAACAATATACATCTACACTTGTGTTTAACATATTTTCATATTAGTCATTTTCTGTATAAGAAATTAGAATTAAGGAAAGAGAAAGATAACCGGGATTAGAAGGGAAAATATAAGAGAATATTTTTAAAATTGATTGTAGTTCATTCAGATGCTGTAGTTTTTTGTTTGTTTTCTTCCACTGGATGAGGATAGTATAACAGGTCTCTCAGTGTGTCCTAACCCTGTGAATTTCTGAGAGGAGTTGCATTCTTCAAAGTTGCTCAATTCAAAATGTGCTTGTAATTCTTTCCTTGCTTCTTTAGAGTCTAACCTTTCATGGTTTCTTAAGGAGCGATAGCACTGCATAACATTCATATACACGACTTCTTTATCCATTTCCCCAGTTGATGGGAATCGCTTCAGTTTCTAAATCTTTGCCTCTGCAGAAGGATAATATGAATTTTGGAACAAGTGGCACTTTTCTCATTTTTTTGTGATATCTTCTGAACATAGGCCTAATATTGCTCTTGCTGGTTCAAAGGGTATGATCAAATGTATTGCTCTTCGAAGATAGTTCCATATTGCTCTCCAGAATGGAATGACTATCTCACAACTCCACCAACAGTGCATTGATATCCCAAATCTCCCACAACCTCTCTAACATTGTCTAAGAAAACAAGAAGGGAAAATGATCAATCTGAGAGGTGGGAGATGGTAACTCATTGTTGTTTTGATTTGTATTTCTCTAATCAATAATGATTTTAAGCATTTTTTATTTTATTATATATAGCTTCAATTTCCTCATCTGAAAATTGCCTGTTCATAACTTTTGATAATTTATCAGCTTGGTAATATCTTATAACCTCATAAAATTAATGCAATTCTCTATAGATTTTTAGAAATGAGAACTTTATCAGAAACCCCAGCTGTGAAAAATTCTGCCTAGCTTTCTATTCTTCCTTTAATCATGGGAGCATTGGTTTCATAAGTACTAAATCTTTTGCATTTAATATAGTCAAAATCATGCATTTTGCAATTTACAATGTACTCTATTTTTTGTTTGTTCATACATTTCTCATCTTTCCACAGATCTGATAGGGTATTTCTTCATCTGTTCATTGGTCTATGCTATCACCCTTTAAGTCTAAATCCTGTGCCAATATCGAATTTATTTTGGTGTGAGTGTGGGTCCTTGCCTAGTTTTTGCCATAATGTTTCTGAGTTTTCTGCTACAATTTTTTTTGTGGAATTGTGAGTTCTTAACCTTGAAGCTAAAGTTCTTAGGCTTGTCAAACAATAGATGATTACAATCATTTACTACTCTTTCTTTGGTGGCAATACTTATACATTGGTCCATCAATGTATTTTTCAACCAGTCCAAGACAGTTTTGATAACTTCCATTCATAGCCTAGTTTTAGACCTGAGAGAGCTAGGCTATTTTTCATTTACATTTTTTTCATCAGTTTCTTTGATATTCTGGAACCTCTGTAGCTCCAGATGAATTTTGTATCTATTTTTTTCTAACTCTATGAAAAAGTTATTTGGTAGTTTGATTGGATGGCACTCAAGTAATTCAATTTGGGTCAACCTAAATATTATTAATATTAGCTCAAGTGATGTTGGCTCACCCTAAACATGAACAATTGACATTTTTTCCAGTTGTTTACATATCACTTTATTTGTGTGCAAAGTATTTTTTACTTGTTTTCATTCAGTTTCTGGGTTTGTCTTGGGATGTTGATTCCCAAGTATTTTATATTGTCTACAGTTTCTTTAACAGGAATTTCTTTTTCTATCTCTTACCATTGGACTTAGCTGTACAGAAAGGATTTATGTGAGTATATTTTATATTCTAATATTTTACTGAATTTTGTAGTTGTTTCCAGTAGATTTTTTAGATGATTTTCCAGGGTTTTCCATACTATAACATCATCTACAAAGTGTGTAAGTTTTGCCTCATCATTGCCAATTATGATTTCTTCAATTTCTCTTTCTTCTTGTATTGATAAAGCTGACATTTCCAATACTATATTGAATGATAGTGGTGATAATGGACATCTTTGTTTCAACCCTGATCTTTTTCGGGAAAAATTTCTATTATATCCCTATTACACAAATCATTTCTTTATATTTTTAGATTTATACTGGTTGTTATTTTAAGGAAAACTTCATTTATTCTCTACTTTTGTAAAGGTTTTATTAAAAACATAGGAATGGATTTTGTATTCTTGTCAGTGGATTTTTTAGCACCTATTGAGAAAATATTGATTTCTGTTGGTTTTGTAATCAATATGTTCAATTATGTTGAGTGTTTTCCTAATCTTGAAAATATCTCTGCCTATATGACCAGGTCAAAGTACTTTTCTCAGAGATTGAGGGAAAAGCAGCATTGCTGATAGAGAAGAACGAGAGCCTCTAAGTAAAGTCAATAAAACAATGTTGAAACCTTTAACCAACCCAAGAGAAAAACAATTCTCAAGATTTGCTAGGGTTATTTTCCCCTATAAGATTGTATACAACTCATTGTTAATCATTCATATTTGTTTTTTTTCTTTTCTTGTATGTTTTTATATACCTCTTCACTCTTGCATTCAAAAATGAAATTCTCCATTCCATTCTGATCCATTTTGAAACAATGGAAGCCCTCTATTTTACGGAACACCAAACTTATCTCCTGACAGAATATGTTGGATTTGGCAGGACAGCAAATTCTTGAAAGTAAGGTCCTTTGCCCTCTAAAACATCATATTCCAGATGCCACAACCACGCAGTGCTGAACCCCATATATCCCACATAGCTCTGACAGTGGTCTTTTTTTTTTTTAGATTTTTCAAGGCAATGGGGTTAAGTGGCTTGCCCAAGGCCACACAGATAGGTAATTATTAAGTGTCTGAGACCAGATTTGAACCCAGGCATTCCTGATTCCAGGGCCGGTGCTATAACTCCTGTGCCACCTAGCTACCCCTCTGACAGTGTTTTCATTGGGCTTAAATTGCTTATTCAATCAGTCTCTGGAGTTTTTAATCTTTCAAGGAGGATGTACAGCTGTACAGATGTATGACATCTTAGACATCTCATACTATAGACCTCTGGAATAAACTTGATGGGGATAGAAAAATATGTAACATTTTCTCAACAATATAGATGGCACCCACATAAGTACTGAGCAACTGCTAGAACAAAAATCTTATAATCAAATAGAGAAAGGCAGAGATAATTAATATACGCTCCTCAGACCATGATGCAATAAAAGTTATATGTAATAGAAGAGTATTGGATAGATAAACCAAGAACTCACTGGAAATGAAATAACTATCTTCAATAATGGGTGTATCAAACACAAAATAATAGAAATAATCAATAATTACATCCAAGACTATAATTAGGAGACATCATATCATCATTTATGGGATACAATCAAGGTAGTTTTGAGGGGAAACTTTATATCTCTCAATGCCTACATGAACAAAGTGGAGAAAGAGGCTATTAATGAATTGGTTATCCAAGTATAAAATCTAGAAACAGAACAATAAATTGTAGATAACTTGAATGAAATAGATGAATATTTATAAGAATGCAAACTGCCCCGATTAACAGAAGAGGAAGTAAATAAATTACTTAAAAATACCATTTTAGAAAATGAAATTGAGGAAACCATGAATAAAATAAGAAAATGTCTCCAGGTCCAGATGATTTTCCAGGTGAATTCTACCACAAATTTAAGGGACTATTTTTTAAATAGTTTATGGAAAATAGGAAAAAAGTAAGAGAGGAAAGAGTTCTGCCAAACCCCTCCATGTCACCAATATGGTGCTGATAACTAAACCAGGAAGAACCAAAACAGACAAAGGAAATTTTATATCATTCTCCCTGATGAATACTTTCAAAGAAATCTTAAATATACTTTTAGCAATGAGACTATAGCAAGTTATTACTTGGATCATACACCAAGATTAGGTTGGATGTACACCAGGTAGGCAGGGATGGGTCCACATTAGGAAAACACTCAACTTAAAGACATCAATAGCAAAACTAACAGAAATTATATGATTATATAAATAGATTCTGGAAAAGCTTTTAATGAGATACAACATCCATTCCTATTAAAAACACTAGAAAAATGAGGAATAAATGAAGTTTTCCTTACCATAATAAATGATATCTATCTAAAACCATCAACAAACATGATGTGTATTGGGAATAAACAAGGAATATATCCAATCAAATAAGGGGTGAGACAAGAATAACAATTGCTATTCAATATAGTATTGGAAATGCTAGCAGTAGCAATAAGAGAAGAAAAAGAAATGGAAGTAATCAGAATTGTCAATAAATTTCCAATTTATGCATATGATATGATGGTATACCTAGTGAACCCGAGAAAAGCATCTTAAAACATCCTTGAAATAAATATCAAATTCAACAGAGTAGTAGGATATAAAATAAACCCACATAAATCATCAGCATTTCTATATATGTACAACAAACTCCAAGAGCAAGAGATAGAAAGAGAAATTCCATTTAAAATAACTATAGACAAGAGTAAATATTTGGGAATCTACCTCCCAAGACAAATCCAAAAACTATAGTAACAGAATTATCAAGCACTTCTCACCCAAATAATGTCAGATTTAAATAATTAGAAAAAATGTCAAATGCTCATCATTAGAGTGAGCTAATATGATCAAAATGACAATTCTACCCAAATTAAATTACTCATTCAGTGCCATATCAAACTACCAAATAACTATTTTACCAAAGTAGAAAAAAATACTAACAAAATTGATCTGCAGTAAAAAAAAATAATAATAGTTCAAGAATAGCAAGGGAATTGATGAAAAAAAATGTAAAGGAAGGTAGCCTGGCTCTACCAGAGCTAAAACTATTTCTCTACCTTAAAGCTATAAAAGTGGTAGGCATCAAAACTGCCTGGGACTGCTCAAGAAACAGACTCATGGATCAGTGGATTAGGACAGGTCCAAAAGAATTCTTGGGGAATGACTATAACAATGTACTATTTGAAACCCAAAGACATCAGCTAATGGGATAAGAATTCACTATCTGAAAGAAATTGTTGGGAAACCTGGTAAAGCAGATGGCAGAACCTTGGCCCACATCTCACACCCTTTAACAAAATAAGGTCAATATGAGTGCAGGATGTAAACATAAATAGATAAATTAATAGATCAAGACATACTCTCAGATCTATGGGCATTTGTGACCAAACAAGAATTAGAGAACATTTCAAACTGCAAAATAAATGATTTTGACCTTATTAAATTAAAAAGGTTTTGCACTAATAAATTAGTGCTGCCAAAATTAGAAGAAAAGCAGAAATTTGAGAACCAATCTTCACTACTAAGAATTCTGATAAGGGTCTCATAAAATAGAGATAACTGCATCATGTTTATAAGGCTATAAGTCATTCTCCAACTGATAAATGCTCAAAGGATAGGAAGACAGGTTTCATTTGAAAAAATTAAAGATTTTATATATATATATAATCATATGAATCATATTATATTTATATACATACACATAAAATCATATGAATCATTGCTGGAAATCATTATTGGATAGAGAAATGAGAATCAAAAGAACAATGAGGTATCATCTCACCTATTAGATTGCCCAAAATGAGGAAAAGGGAAAATGATCAATGTTGGAGAGGTTGTGGGAGTATTGGGACACTGATGCAGTGCTGGTGGAGTGGTGAACTCATCCAGCCTTTCTGGAGAGCAGTATGGAACTATACACAATAAAACAGTTCATATCTTTCAGCCCAGCAATTCTAATTCTAGGGCTATATCCAGAAGGAATTATAACAAAGGGCAAAATCTAACATGTTCCAAAAAATATTCATACCAGTTTTTTTGTAGTGTCAAAGAAGTGGAAATTGAGGGGATGCCCAACGATTAGGGAATGGTTAAATAAGTTATAGCATATGAATAACATCTTTTACTATTGTTCTAGAAGAAACCAAAACTGGACTCTAGAGAAGTATGAAATGACTTACAGCATCTGATCCTGAGCCAAGAGAGTAGAACCAAAAGAACAATGTACACATCAATAACATCATGACATTAATACCCTTGATGGAAACATGCCTCTCAGCAGTCTAGAGAGCTAGGACCACAACATTTGACTTGCTGTGGACTATATTGTCCCCATCCTGAGGAAGAAAACAAAATCATACACAATGGACAACCCTTCTGAATCTGATAAACACTTTATAAAAATTTGCTCAGGTATATCCGTTAATCTTAATTCCTCATGCTGAAAATAACTAATTTGTAAAAAATATTTATAAAAATATGTATACACTACACTTAATATGACTTTAGTCGGAGGGGAGGGAGGAAATTTTGTAACTTAAAAATATATATGTGCATATGTATGAAAATAGATATTTTTTTTTAAAGGCAAGCTGGAATGGGGGAATCATATTCATGGGGACTTCAGGTAGCTTGTCCACAGTAATGAAGCTGAATTACCTTTACAAAGACAGACTGCAGGAAGTATCCCTAGCAAACAAACCATTTTCAATATGGTTCCAAGCTGTAAACCTTTATTTTGATTTTCTTCATCTTTCATCAAAATCATGATGACAAAAAGAGAGATGGATGTGTCTCCTGCAGTTCTTTGTCTGCTAGCTAGTCAGAACAAGGGATTCATAGTCTCCCTCCTTCCCTTTCATTTTAGGAGGGCAGGAAAGATATGCAGGGATCCTCTTCATGTAAGGTAGGAAAAGGTTCTTTCTATGACTATATCACTCTTCAAATCAAGCTGATAAAAGATATTTAAATTCTATGAAACCAAATTTCATTCAAGCTAAAAAAAATGTCCTTTCCATTAAAACAAAGTCAGCAATAGAACCTAACTGGGTCTGTGTCTGTGATGTTGATGTCTTTAGAAACTGGGGTTCATATGCCATCCCTGACATGAGGTAGACAACCCAAGACAATTCACTTAATCTGCTAGACTTAGTGTCATCATCTTAAGATAAAGATTAATACCTCATATATCATTTTAATAAAATTAGTATAAGAAAATAATATCAAATAGCATTTCTAATGCTTTAAGTGTTGCAAATCACTTTAATAATAGATAACACTGACTTTTTCATTCGAGCCTCATAATAAGCAAGGGAGTTGAGTCCCATTATTGTCTTTATTTTATTGGTGAAGAAACTCAGGAAGGCAAAAGATTACTTCATTGGCCAGGGTCACTTGTTTAGTATAATTGGTAGGTGACTTAGTTGTGTTTAGAATTCAATTCTTCCCTACACCAGATCTCGTGTTTTAGCCCATGTATTAACTGACCGATTTGAACCATGTCCGTTTTATTTTATTCTCTTAAAACATGATTCTGAGATGGGGTTGATGAGTCTCCCCAAATGGCCAAAGAGTCAGTGACACATTAATGAAGGACAACTAAACCTAACTTTAGGAATAACATATCATAACTGATTCTCTATCTTGAAGATTTTTATTTATCCGTTGAGATTTTCAACAGCAAATCTATCATGTCTGAAAACAAACTCATACTCACTCCTAAATCTTCTCAGCTTCTTTACTTTTGCATTCAAAGAACCACTAAGAGCAGCTAGGTGGCACAGTGAAAAGAGCACATGACCTGGAGTCAGGAGGACTTGAGTTCAAAGGCAACCTCAGATACTTAATAATTTCCTGCTTGTGTGACCTTGGCCAAGTTACTCTACCCCATTGCCTTAAAAAAAAAAAAAAACAAAGAACCACTAGGCTTCCTGCCACTCAAATTCTTAATCTTCAAGTTATAGTTAACTCGACTCTCACCATCTTCTGCAGTCAACTCAGTTATTAGGAATTATCAGTTTTAACAGCATATCTTCCCTGCTTCTTGGTTTCTATACTCCCAGAACTTCTATCATAATGTACACATTCTTTTTTTTTTAAGGTTTTTTTTTTTTTTGCAAGGCAAACAGGGTTAAGTGGCTTGCTCAAGGCCACACAGCTATGTAATTCTTAAGCGTCTGAGACCGGATTTGAACCCAGGTACTCCTGACTCCAGGGCCAGTGCTTTATCCACTACGCCACCTAGCTGCAACTAAGGTACACATTCTTTAAGGCACAACTGCAGTTTCAATACTTAGTTCACTAATCTCCTGATTGGTTTTCTGAAATAAATTCTCTTCCTTGCCCAATCTATCCTATGTCAGATATTGTTACTTTATTAGTGGATTTTCCTAACTGGTTTGTCTCCTGTAAAGCAAGGCAAAAGTGTGATAAGGGGTTCTTTGGGACTTATTGAATAAAGTAAACTGTATTTTGAAATATTTTAGACAAAATTTTTGAAATTTTCCTTTTTTCAGTAAATTCATAACCATAGCCACAGTATATTTGTATCAATGGAGTTTATGAATCAAATCACTTCTCAGGAAACTTGAATTTTTCCTCTTCTTCCCTTTAAAAAATGCCTAAAGAGGGCTTTATTTGATTCTTTTGAGGAAACCTGAGAGATAATGAATCATGTAGCCATAATAAGTATTCATACACATGCACATTAATTAGCATTTCTAGAACTCCAACCCAGTCCTTCTAGAAGGACTAATTAGCTTATTTTTTTTTGTTATCCATAGAAAATTACAGCACTAAAATGATCTCTGCCTTTCTGTATTTTACTGAAGAGCAGGGACAATGTCCCCAAGGAAATGCCATCAAGTGTGAAATTGGTTTATAGAGCCATCTGCTCAAACATACTGACCAATTTGAAATCCAAATATCATTGGGAAAATTAAGAGAAAATATGCTTCCCAATAGTGGGCAGTAGAATTATGATGGGCAGATAACAATGGAATCTTTATAATTTTCTTCCAATGCAGCCTGAGTTGAGTTTTTTCTTGAGGTCTTTCTCCAAGCAAAAAAATAATTCAGCAAATCTTTGTGAAATTCAGAGAGGAGAAAGTAATAGCAAGATTTGTTACCTTGTTAAGGTAAGGTACATTGACTTTGAATTAAATGCTTATTATATCATTTTGTTTCTCTTCTCATCTTTCTTTCTTTCTTTCTTTCTTTCTGTCTTCCTTCCTTCATTCCTTCCTTCCTTCATTTTGGTTGAGTTATGAGTCTTAATGGAAGTGATAAAATGAGCAGAGTCAGTTATGAGAATGATAAAAGTTAGATGAAGAGAGAGATATGCTGAGCATCAGAGAGATTAAGAGGCCAAGTTAACAGACTTCATCCTCCTCCTATCCCTGTATGGGGCAAATATATTGCTGTATGCATCTCCACCATTCACTTTCAGATTTCAGTCATTGGGAAAGTATGTAGAGAACAGTGGAAGGAAGAAAAAATATTCCAGTTCCTAGCAGTACTGTAGCAAAAATGAATAACAGGTTTGAATCAATATTTTTTTAAATTTCTGACTTTTTCTTCTATGTTGTTTGTGGATATTCATAAAGATAAGATATTCATGGGAAAGGAATTCAATAAGAGGCTATTTAATGTTTAAATATCATCAATTTCCTTGGTGGTTTCTGGCCTTAGTTAGATTAACTGTACGGATGTATTCATTGATAATCAGTACATTATTATTATCTTTATGCACCCACTTTTAAAAAAGATGGAATTCCCAGATATGGAAATATTCTTTACTGGCACAACTCTAAACCTCTCATAAAACAGTTTGAGAGCTTTTTTTTTTTTTTTTTTGCAAGGCGATGGGGTTAAGTGGCTTGCCCAAGGCCACACAGCTAGGTAATTATTAAGTGTCTGAGACTGGATTTGAACTCAGGTACTCCTGACTCCAGGGCCAGTGCTTTATCCACTGTGCCACCTAGCTGCCCCTGAGAGCTTTTCTTGATAGGTAACTGGACTGGACCATAGTCAAATAGCCAAGAAATCACAAGTTCCACATATTAGGAAGTAATGATAAAAATGGAATAATGACTTTTCCTCTTTATCCACAAGATATCTGTTATAGTCTTTGACTGTTCATTTATGTAATTTTAATTTGTAGCTCATTTACTGAATCTGAAAATGTCTAACATTACCACCATCATGACTGAGTTTCTACTTCTGGGATTTTCTGACACTCAAGCACTGAAGATCTTATATTCTTTGCTTTTCTTTCTACTTTACTCATCAAGCTTGATGGGGAATCTCCTCATTGTCATCATCACCATTTTTGACAGGAGACTCCATACTCCCATGTACTTTTTCCTTAGGAATTTTTCCATTGTGGATGCCTGCTACATATCAGTCACAGTTCCCCTAGCATCCATTAACTCCCTACTGAACAACAGGGTTATTTCATATTCTGGATGTGCAGCTCAGGTATTTCTGCTCATTTTCTTGGCATATTTTGAAATTACTTTGCTCACTGTCATGGCTCATGATCTCTATTTTGCCATCTGCCACCCACTTCATTACACAGTGATTATGCGTTCCAGTGTCTGCATGAAGATGACACTCACATGCTTGGTCACTGTCCTTTTTTATTCGGCTTTCTATACGTGTTACACATTTCGATTGTCTTCCTGCCAATCCAATGTGATCCATCAGTTCTCCTGTGATATCTATTCCCTCCTTACTCAAGATCTGTTACTCAGAGACATCAGCAGTATATTGTCCTTAGGAGTTGGCTGCTTTGGCTTCATCATTGCATCCTACAGTAGAATATTTTCCACTCTGTTCAGATTTCCAATGAAAGAACAAAAAAGCAAAGCATTCTCTACTTTTCTGCCCCACATTATTGTGATTTCTTTGTTTGTTTTATCAATTTGCATTGTGTATCTACAACCAACTTCAGAATCTGGGTCTATTAAAGATATAATCTTCTCAATATCCTATACCATATTAATTCCCTTTTTGAACCCCATTATATACAGTCTTTGGAATTACCAGATAAAAGAGTCTATAAGAGTAATAATGTGTAGAAAGCTTCTGCTAAGTAATATTGCATAATTTCTTATTTTTTTAGGTTTTGCAAGGCAATAGGGTTAAATGGCTTGCCCAAGGCCACGCGCCTAAGTAATTTGCCACCTAGCCACCCCATATTACATAATTTCTCATATGTTTTTGGACCTAATTTATTCAAAAAGGAAAAACTTCATTAATTATAACTTTTGCTTTTGAGATTGTGGGATTATAAATTATTCTTTATATGATGATAGTTATAGGTGAATCACAGATCTAAATGAAAAGAAAGTCTGTAGCGTTACAGGGGGTACAGTGGATAAAGCACTCACCCTGGTGTCAGGAAGCCCTGAGTTCAAAGCCCAGATCAGACACTCAATAATTACCTAGCTGTTTTACACTGGGCAAATAATAACATTGCTTTACAAAGAAAGAAAGAAAGAAAGAAAGAAAGAAAGAAAGAAAGAAAGAAAGAAAGAAAGAAAGAAAGAAGGAAAGAAAGAAGGAAAGAAAAAGAGAAAGAAGGAAAGAAAAAAGAAAGAGAAACAAAGTCTTATAGTTATGTATGATATTATGTATATCATTTCCATTAGTATAATTTTGAAGCATATTCAGTTAGATAAGTCAGATCTCTTCTTGATTTTTAAGAAACAAGTTGAATTTTTATTTTATGCAACATAAAATAATGATCAACATTGCATACAACCTGTAAATGGCAAATCAATACTGTATCTTTGCCAAGGAAACCCCAAATGGAATCTAATAGTGTCATATTTAATTAAAATGACTAACAACATCTACTTTTCTTTTGGAAATGCTCTTTTTTTGTATTTAAATTTAAATTTTTTTTCCTAAGAATGAATAAGAGACTACAAGGAATCAGGATAATTCTTATATGATCTCATCCAATGTGTATTTCACATGTTTTCTGAGTCCAGATATACTACTTTTTCCATTCTGTCATGCTATCTCCCTAAAATTTGGGAAAAATTAGAGACATGGATGAGGTTAGGAATTTTCAAAGAGAAATTGACCATAAGGGAAAGTACTACACTGAAAGCAGAGAAGATAAAACTAATAGATTATTCTACAGTTTATTATATTGAGATAGAATAGTGATATTTCCACATGGACATTTGGGGACCAAATTAGAGCAAGGGTTTACGTTTTAATATCCAAATTGGGGACATTTCAAAATAATGGAGTTATAGGGAGTTAAGTATTCAGCACTTGGGATGCTAGTAAAGTAGTAGGTTGGACACTAGAGTCAATTGGACCTGAGTTCAAATCTGTCTTCAGTCACTTACTAGCTAGCTGTGTGACCCTTGGCAACTTAGAACCCTGAGTATTATTCATTACTTATCCTGCTATGAAAAATCACTGCAAAATCACTTTATACTGAAAAAAAGTGTCTGAATTATGTGACAGAGATGATTGTAGCACATGGTGACTTCTAACTTTTCTAAGGAAAGTCATGATTTCTGGACCAAAATTTCAGGATAAAATTAAAAAGAACATTAACATTATCTTATTGTTTGTGTCCTATAGTTCTGAGAAAATGATAGCACCAACAAAAAAAAAAAGAAAGCAATGTAGGATGTGTTTCAGTTTGAAAACTAATCAGGCCTGACTATCTTGAATTAGAAGGTCCAATATCTTTCTCTCATCCAGTAAATTCCTGAAGGGATAAATATGATAAAAATGAGCTGAAAGATTGAAATAATAATTTCAAGGTATCTGTAGAGTTATTTTCACTTTCACCAAAATGTACTTATGTTTGGATTTGTTGGAATTAATTTTGTAAAAATTATGAATACAAAATGGCATAAAATCAAATATTGTATTTCTCATTAGAATCTTTGTTTTCAAATCAGTAGATCAAGAGTAATCTACCATGTAATCCTGAATTAGGCTAAGGGGTTTACTATGGCGTCAATAAAATGAGTAGTTACATCATTTATGTTTTAACTCTTTCTTTGAAAGTGAGAATATCTGTTGCTATGAAAAAATTAGAGCTTTGATGTGAGTTGAGAATTTTTTTGAGAAATTGCTTTGGAGAGCTAAAAATCCCTGTCTGAATTAATTACTTAATTATTTGGTAACATAAATGAGATTTTTGTCTTCTTCAAAATGGATACTTAAGTCCAATAAAATTTGACTATCATGTATTAGATAACTAGATGATGGTTTTCATTTCCAAAATAGAGTCTTTCATGCTGGAATTGAACATGTTTTATAGAAAAAAAAAAACCCTAGAGGAACATGGGAAATTTTACCTCTATAATGAACAATGTAGTTGAATTTAAAAAAAATCATTATCTTGCCTCTTGTCTTTAAGAAATTCTACTTACGACTTTTCTAATTCAATCAAAATCCTACAATTAACTAAAAAGATGAAATTGATGATAGTTGGGAAAAATTACTATTAACATAACATTTTATATGGACATTAAATTAATTGCACTTCTCTCCCAAATTTTCTCAGATGTGAAGGAAATTCATAAACTGAAGTTGAAGACTTCGTCACATTCCATAGATTTAATGATTTCTATCCTGTACAGATATTCTAAGTTTGCATTGGAGATTTCATTTCCTGGCTTCTAATTATCCCATACGCTATCATAGGCAAGTCATTTTGATTCCCTGACCCTCAATTCCTGCAAAATAAAAGAAATGAACTAAATATTTTTAAGTGTTTTCTAACTCTTAATTCTAGAGTTCAGTGATTTAAGGTTCATCAAGGTTTCTTTTCTGAAAATTACCATGAAAGCAAAATATGTTTTTTTCTATTGCAAACTTTAGTTTGCAATAATCCTGTACCTCAATTTTGTCTATGCATACAAGTCTAACATTACAATTAAAAATATAAGATTTCTAGGAGCTTTGTATAATAAAATGATTCCTGTTTTTTCTTTGTAGGTAGATTGAACACCTCCAAAACACAAATTACTATTCACAGTATTTTTCTTTTCTTTTTTTTAAGGCTTTTACAAGGAAATGAGATTGAGTGATTTGTTCAAAACCACACAGCAAGATAATTATTAATTGACTGAGATTGGAATTGAATTCAGTGCCTTCTGACTCCAGGGCAGATGCTCTATCCACTGTGCCACCTAGTTACCCCCACAGTATTTTTCTTAAAGTAAGTGAAGTAAATTGTGTATGTGAACTGACAGAAAAAAAAAAAACTGATATTATAATATTCGGCTAGTTAGACAAAAGTCCACAGTGCCAAATGCAGGGGGGGGGGACTTTATTTACAAATAAATATTAAAAAGAAAACTAAGTTAATGATATAATTAAACATAGAATGCTACTGAATAGCTAAATAAATAAGATATGGTATATTAATACTTCACTATAGATAATGCATACCAGAATCCTTATATATTGTCAATTGCTCTTATCAAGAAGTTACTATAATAATACTGGCTAAAGAAAAATTGCATATCTTGAAGTACCATAAATGGTCCATATTTTGCCAAATACTTCTGATTGTTGGATAACACATGTACATTAAAATCAGCATTCATTTTCAATTGCTACTAGTATCATGAGTTTGGAGAAATGTGAACAGTATAAAAACCTTGAAAATATTCATAGATAAAAATATTCTATAAAAAATAGATATTTACAGTCTCACTGTGTATATTTCACAGAAAAAAAAAATTTCTCTCCTACCCCTGCCTTCAGTAAAATAGATAATCATTTTACTGGGAGAACATTTTGCTTGGCTTAGTGCATTTCTTTTCTCTACTCTTACAATGCATTATTGCTCTAGTGAGCAAGCTACATGCCAGTTTAAAATAAAAAAAATTATTTCTTCTATACATACTTATTGTGGATTTTAAACCACAAGATCTAATGAAATCCAAACAAAAATGGCATCCTCTGATTCAAGTAAAGCATGACATTCTAGAAATAAAAGTGATCAAACACATTTCATGAATTCAACTAGAATTATCTCATGTCTTAATTCAGAGGTTTCAGAATGTAAGTTTGATAGAGAATCAGGGAGGAAGATTACATAGCAGAATTGTTAATGTGGCCTGTATTGATTTAGGTGGTGAACCAATTGGACTATGAAATTCTGAGATGTTAAATAAACCCTCCTCACTTTCTTGTTCTCATCAGATTAGGACTAAAGTTAACATATGCACACAGTTAAATTGAGCAACTTAATTTACTTTTAAAGTATTAAATGGGGTAAAGGGGAAGGGGGAAGAAAATTACTAACAGAAGGAAGAAGAGGTAAAGGGAAAGGGGAAAGAAAGGGGAGGGGTATTGGATACAAGAGGGAAAATACACTGAAGGTAGTGATATTCAGAAAGAAAATACTGGGAAATATGGATAAAGTGGAAAAAAGGAGAAAAATATAAATGGAGGGAAGATGACATGGCGGGCAATAAAGAGTTAATAATTCTAACTTTGAATGTGAATGGGATGAACTCTCCCATAAGATGTAAACAAATAGCTGACCGGATTAATAACCAGTATCATACAATATCCTGCTTACAAGAATCTCATCTGAAGCATAGAGGTGCATACAGACTAAAGGTAAAAGATTGGAGCAAAATATATTTTGCTTCAGCTGAAGTAAAAAAAGCAGTGGTAGCAATACTTATCTCAGACAAAGCAACTGAAAAAATAGATCTCATTAAAAGAGATAAGGGGGCTGGCTAGGTAGCAGAGTGGAGAGATACTGGTCCTGGAGTCAGAAGTACTTGAGTTCAAATACAGCCTCAGACACTTAACCCCATTGCCTTGCAAAAGCTAAAAAAAAGAGAGAGAATGAAGGACACTATATATCCTCCTATCCTATATATACTCCTAAAAGGTACTACAAAGAAGCTATTTTAATATTAAATATGTATGCGCCAAGTGGTATGGCTCCCAAATGTTTAGAGGACAGGTTGAATGAATTAGAGGAAGACATAGATAGCAAAACTCTATTGGTGGGAGGTATTCTAAAATTGTCCCTGATTATTGCATTGATGTAATTAGCAAATCTATTAAGGTTGATCATCAGCCCCATGTTGCTGTTAGGGTGGACAATGTTCTGGCTCTACTCCTCTCGTGTGACATCAGTTCATGCAAGTCTTTCCTGGCTTATCTGAAATTCCATCTCTCTTGACTTGTAATGGAACTATAATGTTCCACAGTATGCATATATCATAATTTGTGCAGCCATTCCCCAATTGATGGAAATTCACTTCAATTCCAATTCTTTGCTACCACAACCAGGACTGCTATGAGTATTTTTGTACAAGTGATGTTTTTACCTTTTTGCATGATCTCCTCAAGGTATATTCCCAGGACTGGTATTGCTGGATCAAAGGGTAGGCCATTGGGGCATAATTCCAGATTGCTCTCCAGAAAGGCTGAATGAGTTCACAGCTCCACCAACAATGTATTAGGGTCCCAGATTTCCCACATCTCTTCCAACATTGAACATTGTACTTTCTGTTCATATTGGCTGATCTGATAGGAATAAGATAGTACCTCAGAGTGACTTTAATTGGCATTTCTCTAATCAGTAATGATTTAGAGCAATTTTTCATATGAATATGGATAGCTTTGATTTCCTCATCTGTAAATTGCCTATGGCAATTTGTCAATTGGTGAGTGGCTTTTTTTTTGGTAAGGCAAATGGGGTTAAGTGGCTTGCCCAAGACCACACAGCTAGTTAATTATTAAGTGTCTGAGACTGAATTTGGTGAGTGGCTTTTTTTTAAAAAAAATTTGACTCAATTCTCTATATATTTTAGAAATAAGTCCTATGTCAGAAATACTAGTTGCAAAAATTATTTCCCAATTTACTACATTTCTTTTGATCTTGGTTATAGTGGTTTTGTTTGTGCAAAAGCTTTTCAATTTAATGTAATCAGAAATTAGCTAATTTATTTTTAATGATGTGCTCTATCATTTCCTTGGTCATAAATTGCTTCCCTTTCCATAGATCTGACAGGTAAACTATTCTTTGATTTCCAAGTTTTCTTATAACATTGTCTTTTATGTCAAAATCTTCTAACCATTTTGATTTTATCTTAGTTTGTGTGAGATGTTGATCTCATCCAGATTTCTGCCATACTAATTTCCAATTTTCCTAACAGTTTTCATTGAAGAGAGAGTTGTTATCCCAGAAGCTGGACTCTTTGAGTTTATCAAACAGCAGATTACTGTAATTGTTTCCTGCTGTCTCTTTTGCACCTCATCTATTCCACTGATCTATCACTCTGTTTCTTAGCCAAAAATAGACTGTTTTGATGACTGATGTTTTATAATATAATTTTAAATTTGTTAGGGTTCCTTTTGTACCTTTTTCATTAAATCCAAGGGTATTCTTAACTTTTTGTTTCTTTATAAGATTTTGTTATATTTTTTCCTAGCTCATTAAGGTAATTTTTTGGAAGTTTGATTGGTAAGGCATTAAATAAGCAGTTTAATTTAGGTAGAACTATCATTTTAAATGGTTTCAGCCTGGCCTATTCAAGAATGGTTGATATTTGCCTAGTTATTTGAATCTGATATTATTTGTATGAAAAGTGTTTAGATTCCCAAGTATTTCATATTGTCTGAAATTACTTAAAATTGAATTTCTCTTTCTAGTTCTTGCTTCTGAATCTTACTAGTAATATATATATATATATATTATATACATATACATAAATGCAGATTTATTTTATATCCCATGATTTTGCTAAAGTTGCTAATTGTTTCTAGTAGTTTTTTTAGATAATTTTTAAATATGCATGTTTCTTCCTTCCCAATTCTAATCCCTGCTTGCAGAATTTTCTCTTCTATTCGATAGTTCTGAAATTTGGCCACAATATCCCTTGGTGTTTTCATTTTGGGATTCCTTTGTATTCTTTCAATAACTATTTTGCCCTCTGGTTCCATTATATCAGGGCAGTTTTCCTTCAATAGATTCTGAAGTATTGAGTCCCTGTTTTTGTCCTTGATGTGTTCAGGAAACCCACTTATTCTAAAATTGCCTCTTATGGATCTATTTTCTATGTCAGGAGTTTTGCTAATGAAATATTTTCTTTTTTCTTCTATTTTTTTTTCAATTTTTTCGATTTGTTTAACAGATTCTTGTTAACTCCTGAAGTCATTAGTTTCCAAAGACTCCATTATTTTTTTTAGAAAAGAGTTTTCTTCTTTTATCTTTTGCAACTTTTTCCCAATTGATTAATTCTATTTTTGAAGGAGTTTTCCATTTACCCAATTGTATTTCCCAAGGATTTGTTTTCTTGTTGTGGGATGTTAATTTTCCCTTGCAATGTGTTAATTTTCTCTTGGGTTTTTTCCAAGCTTTTCCAACTGATTTTTAAACTCCTTTCTGATCTCTTCTAAGAAGTCTTTTTGGGGTTCATTAGATGGTGTAGAGGATAGGGCCCTGGAGTCAGGAGGCCCTGAGTTACAATTCAGCCTCAGACATCTAATAATTACCTAGTTGTTTTACCTTGTACAAGTCACTTCACCCCATTGCCTTGCAAAAACTAAAAAAGAAAAAAAACAGGAAGTCTTTCTGGGCCAGAGACTAATTCATTTTTCTCCTCAAAAGTTTTAGCTCTCTCTGAGTTAGGGTCTTTGTCTTCAAGGTAGCTTTGAATGGACCCCACCCCCTTCTGCTGGCCTTTCTTCATTTTCCTAAAATCTTGAGTTGGGGAGGAGGTAGTTCACAGACCTCTTAAACTGAAATCCCTAGAAGCATAGCTCACTGGTCTTAGTAACTCCAAATTGCCTGGCCAGTTAGGGGTGCTAGAGATTTACCTGGAGTTTCTGTTACCTTGATTTGCAGTCCAGTCCCTACATCTGAGAGGGTTGGGGAACAGAAAGATCTGGATTATCTTGGAACAATGTATGCTGTGCTGGACCCTCAGGCTATAAAATTAATCTCTTTATTATTTAGACTGTACTGAGAGAGATCTGCTGCTCACACTGGAACCTGGGGAGTTGGGGATGTTATTATTTTATTTGTTCTGGGAAAAGTCCATTTCTGACACAGGGATGGGGTTGAGGGACCTAAACTGGAAACATGGGGACTCCACTGAAAATATGGGACTCCTGGCCTTGTTCTTCCAGACCAGGAAAATTGAGCCATTTGATGCATGTCTGCTTTGCTGGAGCTCTGCCTCCAGTGTGCTGGAAATCTCCCTCCAACCTCACTTGAGTTTTCCTGCCTGCTTACAAAGTCAAAGTTTGCATGTCTGTCTTCAGGTTAGACCCAGGTCTCACCCCACCATCGCTGTGCTGGCTCTCTGCTCTCTGCCCCTGGCTCACCCATGTTCCCCTGTGACAGACCTTTTTGGTAGATGTTCTTCTCTTTTATTCTTCTTTATGTTTTGTGGATCTTAATTCTGTCAAGAGGATGGATTCATATTAGTTCTGAGAGAAAGTCAGGAGATTTTAGAACAGTGCCTGGCTTCTCTCCAACGTTTTGGCTAGAAATCCATTATCAATTTAAATATCATATTTATGACCAGAATTTTTGGATGTCATTGTGCAATTGAGGCAATATCCAAAGCTAGTTTCAATAGGAAAAGGTAGAATTAAATTCTATGTATGTTCTTCCATAATATGGAGATTGCTTACACCACAGTTTCTGTTCCATTTGTACTGTCCAAATTCTCTGGGATCAGTTCTGACATCTGCCAATCCTTCACCCAAAAGTGCACCTGAGTTTGTTTATTAGTGTAATTTTTATCCTGAATCTGTAGAAATATCTCTCCCATATAGATAATTCTTTTTATGGAGATCATTGTTTACTTGATGAAACTGGATTTCTCAGGTTGCCATGATATTCAGAAGTTATCCCATTTAGTCCCATTCATTTAAAAATTTTATAGATTTACCAAAACAGAAATAATTCTATTTATATTCACTCAGGACACAAAGAGTAAATTTTCTTGATCTTGGCCTATTATTCCCAATCATTGAAAGATAGAATGATTTGAAGCCTTTTAACCCTAAGATATACTCCAAGATTTTGTGATCAAAATTTTCATTTTTGGAAACAGAGCAACTTCATATAAATGTGTTATATCCAGAGATGAAAGCAGAAGAATGTGGACAGAGGAGGAACAAAATAGAAGAGAGATTTTTTTACAATATTAAAGAGGCCATTCTCTGTCTCATTTCTTTCTCACCTAACCTTAATCACTGGATGGGCAGTGCCTCAGATAAACTGAGAGTTGTTAAAGATCCAATTTTAAAAAGACACCAAAGTCATTCATTGCCATCTCCACTCATTCTCATTCATATCTGACCACTAGAACAGATAACTCTAAAGGGGAAAGTGAAGCTGATGGCTGTGCACAATCCTCTCTCAATTAAATCCAATTCATTTGTATGTCATAATGACCTTGCATCTCTTAAGTTATAGTCCTCTTTTTTAGAACAAAGCACAAAAGACAATATACCGATTTTCAGTTATGATAAGGGACTTCCTTAAATTGAAACAGAGGCATCAACAATAGAGTCAGGAGCACAACATCTTTGACTGATAGAATGTTTTCTAGCCTTTCCACTACAAAGAAGACAAGAATTTTGGACTGGAAGGTGCCTTTCTATTCCATTCAGCTGGAAATCTTGGTTTGAGTTAATTTCTTTAGGATAGAGAGCTTGTTGCTAGTGAAAGGATTTGTCACTTTTAATAAATTTGTGAATATAACTCCAAATTTTTTTCCAGATTGGCTGGACAAATCTAAAATCACCGCCGAATGCATTAAAATACTTGCCATTCATGCAGCTAAGTGCCTCAGTGGATAGAACTCTGACCCTGAAGTCAGGGAGACCTGAGTTCAAATGTGACCTCAAACACTTAATAATTACTTAACTGTGGGACCTTGGACAAGTCACTTAACCCCATTGCCTAGCAAAAAAAAAAAAACCTGTCTTTCCAAAATACCTGTAGAATTCATCAATTTTTAATTCTCTAACTTTTGCAGTCTTATGGATATGAGTTGAAACTTCATAGTTTCTTTAATTTGCATTGCTCTATTTTGAAGCATTTTAAAATGGTGATTGATAACTTATTTTTTTTTCTTTGAAACCTGCCTGCTCATACATTTGTCCATTTATCAATTGGGGGTTATTAGTAATTTATTAATTTCTTACAAATGCAGGGAATGGGACATTTATTTGTTAAAGAAATTTGCTAGATATACTCTCTCCATTTAACAGCTTCCATTATAATTTTCATTGTCTTGGTTTTGTTTCTGTAAAGATACCTAAAATTTAGTTTAATAAAAATATTCATTTTTTATCTTCTTTGACTTTCTCTGAAATGTTGGGGTTTTTTTTTGCTTTAGTAAATTCCAGAGAATATGAGTACAAAGGGGGAAAATTGTATTTTTCTGTTCTGTTTGTTTTAACCCTATATATTTGAAGGTTGTTATAATTTTAGTGTTAACATCCAGGAGTGGTATTTAACAGCAATCTGGGAACTTCAACCTGTCAAAGTAGTTTTTCTGGTCTTCATGATGCTGTTACTGCATAATTTCTTCTCCAGGTTCTTCTCATTGTACACTGACATTTTTTTCTTTTCTTGGAGGACATAAATGGGCTATATCTACTTTATACAGCATATTTTCTCCTATCCCCTTCTTTTTACACTGACATTCCAGAATACCTGTTTGCCAAAGCTTTCCCTTCTCTGCTCTGATGGCAGACCCTTTGGGGATCAGATGAGGAAACTGAAGTTCAGAGGGTTGAAATGCTTTGGTCATCGTGACTATGTATATCCAATCAGAACTCCAATCTAGGTCTGTTATTAATGAACTTCATTGCTCTTTTAAGTCTGTCCATAGTATTAGATCAATATCCTGAAAGTTATTCTTATCTCTTGGGCTCAATTATATGCAACAACCTGTAGCAAAGTTAAAAAAAGTCTAGGTCTCTCTAGATATTATCCTATGTGAATCAATTTGCTATTTGGGCACCTGGAAGGTAGCCTGACCACAAGAGACTGTATTTTGTAAAGGAAGGATGTCAGTACTACTAATTATAACTGTATTTTTCAGAATGAAAACTCAATGCTCTGAGACTGGTCCCTGACCAAAGCCCAAGGAAGAACTTTGAACCCGACAGAGTTGTTCATCACAGGATCAAGAGCTACCTGAGGTTGCCCTACCCTCCAAGTGCTTAAATGAAAAATACAACTATCTTTCAGTCACCCAAGAGACTTATTAATGTTTGTTGCTTGGTCAATTGGCAGCATATTTAGAAAACTTCCCCAGGGCTTCAACTTTACCAAAGCTCATTAAAAGTAGGCTATTCCCCTCACGGAGCTCTTATTAGTCCCTATGTATTTGGACAAAAAAAAATAATTCCTTATAAAACTATCTCTATGCCAGGATGTTATCAACCTGTGACTGCTGATATAATGAATGGAGTTTGGGGGTTCTTACACAAATTATCATACAACCAACCTGTGTTCTCAGAAGGAGGAAGTTAACATACAGATTTGACATTCTTACATTGATTTAAAATGCTTTTCAGAAGGAAGAATACAATTTTGACAAAAATATGAATTTTAAATTTAATTTTTAATTTTTCAATTGCATGTTATGAAATTTCTCAACATTCAACCACACACACACACACACACACACACACACACACACACATATATATATATATATATATATATATATATATATATGTATATAGGTAAAGATTTTTCTACCACTCTCCCTTCCCAACCCTCACCCCTCAATAGCTGCATATTTACATAATACTCCTTTTTTTTGAGCAATTAGGACTAAGAGAAAAGCAAGAAAACCTTGGGATAGGCTGGAAAAATATAAGAGAAATTTTTAAAGAGTAAACATATTAATCATTCAAATTCTGTGTTTTCTTTTCATTATTCTTGTTTTGCCTCCAGATGTGGATGGTGTTGTCCATAATAAATCTCTCAGCCTTGTATATTTCTGTACTGGTGAGAGAATTTGCATCCATCATAGCTGATCATCTCCCAGCGTTGTTGTTATTATGTTGTTAATTTGCGCAATGCTCCCTAGGTTCTGCTCCCTTTGATCAGGATCAGATTGTGTACTTCTTTCCGTGCTTCTCTTTTTTATCATCATCATCATCATCATTATTATTCTTTTTGCAGAGCAATAGTATTAAGTGATTTGTACAAAATCATACAGGTAGGTAATTATTAAGTGTCTGAGGCCAAATTAGATTTCAGATCCTCCTGATTGCAGGACCAGTACTCTATCCACTTCACCACTGAACTGCCCCTAACCACCTAAATGTTCAAACCATTCATGATTTCTAATAGAAAAATATGCCATCATATTCATATGCCATAAACTGTTCAATCATTCTAGAATTGATGGACATTCCCTCAATTTCCAATTCTTTGTCACTACAAAAGGAGTTCCTATAAAAGTATTTGAACATGTGGGGCATTTCCTTTTTTTTTGTGATTCCTTTTGGATATTGACCTATTATTTGTATTGCAGGGTAAAAGGTCGAATCAGTTTTATTGTTTTTTGGGCACAGCTCCATATTACTCTCCATAAAAGGAGATTTAATCCACAACTTCATTAATAGTGCATTACTGTCCCAATCTTCCCATAACCCCCTCTAATATCAATCAATTTCACTTTTTTGTCATCTTTGTAGATTTGATTGGTGTGAAATGATGCTTCATATTTGTTTTAATTTGCTTTTCCCTAATCAATAATGATTTGGAACATTTTAAATATGATTATATATATCTTTAATTTCTTTGTTTGAATACTCCATCTTCATATCCTTTGACCATTTATCATTTTGGAAATTTTGTAAATTTGGTTCAATTCTCTATATATTGGAGAGAAAAGAAACATTTATCAGAACCCCTAGTTGTGAAAATTGTTTCATATTTTTCTATTTTCCTTCTAATCTTTGCAGTATTGGTTTTATTAGTGCAAAAATCTTTTCTTTTTTAAGTTAATGGAGAAAAAATCATCCATTTTACCATTGAAAATGTACTCTATTTCTTGTTTGGTCATAAATTTCTCCACTTCCACTGATTTAACACAAAAGTATTTCCAGATTGGTTAATTGGTCTCTGGTATCTCCTTTTATGTCTAAATTCTGTAACTATTTTTAATTTATTTTTGTAAAGGGATGCTAGATATGACTCTATGACTAGTTTTAGATATATATTATTTAACTAAACCACAGATTAGCTATACTATTACTATACTATTTTTTAGTTTTCCCCACTAGTTTTTCTTGAATAGTGAGTTCTTATCTCCGAAGCTAGTGTCTTTGGGCTTGTCAAACATTAGATTACTATAGACATTTTCAGTCAAATATTTTGTACCAATTTTTTTGAGAGAACAGTAATGGGGGTTAAATGATTTTCCCAAGGTCATATAGCTAGGTTACCAGATTTGAAACCAGGTCCTCCTGCTTCCAGGGCAAGTTCTCTATCCACTGCGCCACCAAGCTGCCCCTTTTTGCACCGATTCTTATCCATTGCTTCATTAATCTATTTGTTAACCAGTGCCAGATAGTTTTGATGACTACCACTTTATTGCATAGTCTTAGATCTTATACAGATAGGTCACCTTCCTTTAATTATATTTTTTTTATCAATTCCTTTGATATTCTTGACTTTTTGTTGTACCGGTTGAAATTTGTTGATACTTTCTGTAGCTCTTAAATATAGTAAAAATATTTTTTGGTAATTTGGTTGTTTTGGTACATAATAAGTCATTTAATTTGAGTAGAATTGTAATTTGGATTATATCAGCTCAGTCTAACCATGAGTAACTGAAATTTTTCCAATTGTTCAGATCTGATTTTATTTGTATAAAAAGTATTTTGCAATTGTGTTGAGACAGGTTTTGGGAGGTAGATTTTCCAGTATTTTTATGTTGTCTAAAGTTACTTTAAATAGAATTTCTCTTTCTTTCTCTTGCTCTTGACCTTTGTTGTTCATATATTGTAATGTGATGATTTATGTGGGTTTGTTTTATATCCTGCTACAGTTTTACTAAAGTTGTTATTTCAAGGAGTTTTTTAATTGATTTACTTAAGGTTTCCTAATAATACTGTCATATCATCTGCAAAGAATGAATGTTTTCATACCTTATTGTCAATTCTAATTACTTCAATTTCTTTTTCTTCCCTTACTGCTTAAGCTAATATTTCTAAAACTGTATTGAATAGTAGTGGTGATCATGGGCTTCCTTGATTTACCCTGATCTTATAGAAAATGCTCCTAATTTTTGTCCATTACATATAATACTTGTTGATGGTTTAAGATAGATTCTACTTATTTTAAGTAAAACTTTATCTATTCTTATGTTGTAATTTGTCAAAGGTTTGTTCAGCATTTATTGAGAAAATCATATGATGCATGTTGGTTTGGATTTTGATATGTTCAATTATTTTGAATGTTTTCCTGATACTGAACCATCTCTGCTTTCCTGGCATCTGTCCTGATGATGGTGTATTCTCCTAGTAATAACTCGTTGCAATCTCTTTGCTATAATTTTATTTAAGATTTTTTCAGGGGCGGCTAGGTGGCATAGTGGATAGAGCACCAGCCCTGGAGTCAGGAGTACCTGAGTTCAAATCCAGCCTCAGACACTTAATAATTACCTATCTGTATGGCCTTAGGAAGCCACTTAACTGCATTGCCTTACCAAAAAACCCCCCTAAAAATAACAAGAAGACTTAGAAGAGTTCTGGGAAGGACCCAAGTTGGTAGTGTGAAGCTCACATGCTTCTTGAGTTTTTCCCTATACAACACTAAATGAAGCTTTTACGCAGACATTAAAGCTACAGATCCCACCAAAAGACAAGGTCAAAACAAGTTTTCATTTGTGGCCATCATGGAGGATATTCAGATAATGTCTGTTTCTTTCAGGGAAAGGGGGAGGGGGATAAACCTAGCTAGGTGGAAGAGCAGGAAAGCTAGCAGGAAGGTTTTAATCACAGTGCCGTCCAGAACCTGGGAAAGAGACAATAGCAGAAGTCCCGGTGGCTATGTAGCAAATCAGCAGGATAGGTGCCAGACAGAAAGAAAGTCTGAACCTTGGAAACATTGGGGCAGAAGATAGGACTGGTTTGGTCACAAATCTGCTTAGGCAGATCCTGGATATAAAGGAGGGAACAAACCTTTGCATAGGAAATGCCTGGGCTGCATAGGCAACATTTTGTCCAGTGATTAAAATAGGGTAAACACAAGAACTCCAACACACACACACACACACACACACACACACACACACACACACACACACACACACAGCGTGAATCTCACTCTCAACAGTTTTGGCCAAGAGCGAATAACATATATTCTCACTTGGGTTTAGAAATTTATCATATCACGTGGAAAGTAAGAGGGAGCAATGTAAGAGAAGAGGAAGAAGGAGTGATTGAACAGAAGGGAAAATAAAAAGTAAAGAAAAAAGTTAAAAAAAGGGAAGATAAGAAGAAAAAAGGGCATGATAGAAGGGATTTTAGACTGATGAAGAAAGAAAATATTGAAGGGGAGAATAAGGGAAAAGGAGAGAGAAAAGTACAAATAAGGGGAACACGAGATGGAGAGAAAAACAATTAATAATCATAACTGAATGTGAATGGGTAGTGCACTCCCATAAAATCAAAGGGGATAGTAGTATGGATGAAAAATCAAAATCCTACAGAATACTATTTAGAAGAAACACTTTTGAAGGAGAGAGATGCACACAGGGTAAAGGTAAAAGCAAAATATATTAGGATTCATTTGAAAATTAGTTTACCTCAATTCAGACAAAGCAAAAGCAAAAATGGATTGAACTAAAAACAATAAGGAAGAAACTAAATCTTCCTAAAAGGTACCATAGACAATGAAGCTACATTAATATGAAACATATAAGACTTAAGTGATATAGCATCCTGATTCTTAGAGGATTCTTAGCTTAGAGGAGAAGTTAAATGAGTTTCCGAAAAACACTATACTAGTGGGGGATGTCAATTTTCTTTTCTCAGAATTAGTTAGATGTGATAGATCTCTGGAGAAAATTGAATGGAGATAGAAAGGATATACTTTTTTCTCTTAGGTGCATGACATCTACATAAAAATTGACCTTGTATTAGGACATAAAAACCCTCACAGTTGATAGAGCACCAGCACTGGAATCAGGACACTTAATACTTATGTAGCTGTGTGACTTGGGTAAGTCACTTAAACCCATTGCCTTTCAGAAACCAAGAAAAGCAGAACAAAACAAAAAGAAACAAACAAACCCCAAAATAAACAAAAATGTCACAATCAAATTTAGAGAAGAAAATTTGAATGCATTCCTTTCTGATCATATACATTAAAAATTACATTTAATAAATGGTCAGGGAAGATAAACTGAAAATTAATTGGAAACAAAATAACCTAATTTTAAAGAATGAATGGATCAAACAATAAATCATAGAAATAATCAACATCCTCATCCAAGACAATGATAATGATGAGAAATCAAATGGAATACAGCAAAACATTTATTAGGAGAAATTTACATCTCTAAATGCTTACATGAGTAGAATAAAGAAAATGTCAATTAATGAGTATGCAACTAAAAAAGCTAGCAAAAGAACAATTTAAACATCTCCAATTTAAATATCAATTTGGAAATTCTTAAAATCAAAAGTGAAATTAATTAAACAAAGTAAGAAAGCTATTGAACTACCAATAAAGTAGATAATTTTTTGTTTATTCTGATTTAAAAAAAATAAAGAATACAACATGACCTGTATGCAAGATGAATAAGGTGAACTCACCACCAATACTGGGCAATCCTGTCTCCCAATGTCTATCTCATAGAACTAAAGGTGGAGTGAAGCCTAAAGCAGATCAGGTGTGGGGAAACAAGCAGCAGGCTTTTAACAACAGCAAATATCAGCAACTGAGGACCCTTGATCCCAGGTCAGCAGTTCAGTGGCATAGTAGGCCAGTGTAACTTCTACCTTCCACACAGAGGGCATATTGTAGCCTTGAAATTTCTGCAAAACAGACAACACTAGGTCTAGACACCCTAGTGCAGAGCAAGCTAGCATCAACTGAGTGTCCACCATAGAAAGCCAGTGGTCAGACACCTGACACCAAGCAAAAGAGGTTTGGGATGGTGTTGTGTGTCCCTGGAGTAGAGCCCAAGTTTTTTCAAACCTCAAAACTACCAAAAGAACCCTAACCAGAGAAAACAATTATGGTGACAGAGAAGATCAAAAGTCAAACTCAGAAAAAGAAAGTGGCAAAATACCTATATGTGATGCCTCAAAAGGCATATAAATTGGTCCCAAGTCCAAAATGTGTCTTTAAAGAACTCAAAAAGTATTTTAAAAATAAAGTAAGAGAAAAGGAAAAAGAAAAGTGAATTATAGAGAATTGAGAAATGTCTCAATAACTCAGAAAAGGAAGCAAAAAAAATGACTGGAGTAAACAAATTCTTTAAAATATAATTGATCAAATAGAAAAGGAGATAGTTAATAGAACAAAATCTTTAAATAGGCAATTTGAGACAAATGACACTGACTCAATCAACAAAATTAAAAGAAGAAAAATAATAGAAGAAAATATTAAATATTTCATAGGAAAAATAACTGAGGGTAATATAGTCATTGAATGAATCTAATGATCACCTCCTGAAAGAGTTTGCAAAATGAAAGCTCAAGGGAAAAATGTAGCCAATTCTAGAACTATCATGTCAAGGAGTAAATACTATAGGCATGCAAAAAGAACTAGTTCAAATGCCAAGGTGCCACAGTCAGTATTATAGGACTTAGAAGCTTCAATATTATATGATCAGAAGACCTAGAATATACTCTTTGAAAGCAAATGATTTTAGATTACACCTAGTAATCATCTATCCAGAAAAACAGAGCCTACCCTGTCAGAGGAAAAAAGTGACTTTAACATTTTCTGATTAAAAGATCAGAGTTGAACAAAACTGTGATTTTTAAATACAAAAGCAAGAGATGCATATAAAAGGTAAACAGGAAAGAAAAAAAGAAAGGTAATTCAGTTATTTGTATCTTTACATGGAAATATGACATATGTAACTTCTATTAGGACAGTTTTGTATATCTTTCTTTAAAGAGACTAAAATATCAGGGAGATAATGCCAGGAAAAGCACAAAAATGGAATTTGAGAGAGGGTGTAGTATGTTAATCATCAGGCTCACTCTGTCTCCTCAAAAAATCATCTGGGGAGGACTTCCAGGGCACAGCCAAGATGATGACATGAAGCTAGGATTCTCTCAAAGCTTTCCCCAACACAATGCTAATTGAAGTTTCTGAACAGTCTTTAAAGCTGCAGATCTCATTGTAAAAAGAGAAGATACAAGAAATTTTCAACTGTAGACATTGTGGTGATCTTTCAGGGAAAGACTGTCTCTTGGTGTGGTGGGGGGGATAAAGCTTAGCTAGGTGGGAGATTGTGAAAATCAGTAGGAAAAAACAAAGTCAGTAGGAGGCTTTTGGTTACAGTGCAGTCCAGGTCCTGACAACTTTGAAAATAGCACAAATACTAGCACCTCTATAGAAAACCAGCAGGGAGGACCTCAACCCCAAATAATGAATGTACTCTGGGAACACTGGCAAAAGAAAGGACTGGTTTAGGAACAAACCACTGCATAGTCAGATACTGAACGTGAAGGAGGGAAAAAAACCTCTGCGAAGGCAGAACTAGGAGTGCATAGACAACATTTTTGCCCCAAAACAAGCAAGAAATTAGACCCCAGCCACAGCTTAAAATACTTGAATCTATACTTCCTATACACCAGGATTAGAGTTCAAACAATCAAGATGAGCAAAAAAAATTAAAAGACCACCCATTTTAAAATGCTACCATACAATATAAAGATGATAACAATGCTACCTCAGAAGAAGAAAGCAATGAAAAATTACCAACAGTGGAAGTCTAAAGAGAATCTATGAATTAGACCCAAATCCAAAAATTCAAAGATGAGTTTAAAAAAGAATTTAAAAACCAAAGGAGAGGAAAAGAAAATTGAAAAAAAATAAATGAGAATCATGCAGGAAAATTATGAAAAATTGACCAAAGAAATCAACTTCTTTCAAAATAAATATAACCAACTGGAAAAAGAATGTAACTCTTCAATAAAAATTAAATTGACCAACTGGAAAAGGAATTTAGCTCATATAAAACTGAAATTACGTCAGCAAGGGGTGAAATTAAACAACTATAAAAGGAACACAACACCTAATTGAAGAAAATAAAAGTCTAAAAATTAGAAACAGACATATAGAAACCAATTAATCTATGAAATTAAAAGATTCTATCCAAAAAAGTTAAAATACTGAAAAAAGTGAAGAAAACATAAAGTACATTTTAAGAAAAAAACAACCTGGAAAATTGATTCGGGAGTGATAATTTATAAATTATTGGACTACAAGAAAGCCTAGATGAAAAAACAAACTGGACAACATCGTTCAGGATATTATCAGGGAAAACTGTCTAAATCTGCTAGAGCAAGAAGAAAAAAATAACCATTGAAAGAATACACAGAAGTCTTCCAGAAAGAAATCCCAGGATAAAAACTACAAGGGCTATCATAGCCAAATTCCAGAATTCTTAATGAAAGAATAAAATTCTGAAAATAGAGAAAAAGAAGCAATTTAAACACAAAGGAAATAGAATCAAGGTTACAAAGTCTTATCAAATTCCATAATGAAGGACTGGAGGACTTGAAATACCATGTTTCAGAGGGCAAAGGACCTTAGATTACAAGCAAGAATTTATTGGTCTACAAAATTCATGTTCAAAGAAATAGAGGAATCCCCAAATTTGCTAATAAAAAAGACCAGAACTGAACAGAGAATATTTCATATAAAAGATATTTCATGTATCTTTTGCAATGGTATGGAAGTGGGGATGGGGAGGTAGAATGAGTGAATCTTCATTCTCATTGCAAATGGCTCAGAGAAGAAATGGCATACACACTCAAAAGGCTTCGTGAAGAAAAAAGAGAGAAGGGAGAGAGGTGGAGGGGAGAGGGGTATGTGGGTGATAGAGGAGAGGGTTGATCATAGGAGAGGATAGTCATATATATATATATATATATATATATATATATATATATATATATATATATATATGGGTCTTGACCTCAGGGCTGGTGCTCTGTCCACTGTGCCACTCTGTTGCCTCACAGCACATTTTTGAAGAGGGGCAGAAAGGAGAGAGAAAATATAATAGACAGTAGTGGGGAGGACTGGATGGAGGGAATTACAATCAGCAACAGCAACTGTGGAAAAATATAGAAGTAACTTCTATGATGGACTTATGATAAAGAAAGTGATCTGGGGCTGCTAGGTGGCATAGTGGATAGAGCACCAGCCCTGGAGTCAGGAGTACCTGAGTTCAAATTCAGTCTCAGACACTTAATAATTACCTACCTGTGTGGCCTTGGGCAAGCCACTTAACCCTGTTTGCTGTGCAAAAACCTAAAAAAAAAAAGTGATGTACCCGAAATACAGCTGATGGCATCAGAACACAGACTGAAACACATTTTCTTCTCTTTCTTTTACTTTATTTCTCATGAGGTTTTATATTTTTGTGGGGGAGGGGCTATTATGTTTACTCTTAAAAGAAGAATTTTTTAGTAATGTGTAAATAAATTGAAGAAAAATTTTAAAAAGTTTAAAAAGATAAAAAAAATAATCCCACTTCAGAAAAAGAAACTGAAGAGGAAAAAGGAAACCATGAAGAATGAATTCTGCCTAATTCCTTTTATGGCATTAATATGGTGCTGATAGCTAAACTAGAAAGAACCAAAAGAGACAAAGACAATTATATATCAATCTCTCTAATGAATATTGATTGATGCCAAAAATCTTAAATAATTTTGCAACAAAGAGATTACAGGAAGTAATTATTTGGACAATGCTCTATGATCATGTAGGATTTATATCAGGTAAATGGTTGTTTCAATATTTACAAAATATTCAAAATAACTGAACATATTAATAACAAAACCAAAAAATCATATTATTTTCTCAATAGATGCTGAGATTATCTATAAAAATACATCATCTATTCCTATTAAAAACAATAGAAATTATGGGAATAATTAAAGTTTTCTTTAAGATAATAGGCATTATCTATCTAAACTGATCAACTAATATTATATGTAATGAGGATGACTAGGAAGATTTCCAATAAGATCAGGGGTGATAAAGAATGTGCATTATAACCATCACTATCCAATATAGTATTAGAAATGCCAGTTTTAGCAATAAGAGAAGAAAAAGAAAAAGAATCAGATTCGGCAATGCAAATGCAAAGCTTTCCTTTTCGCAGATGATATGACTGTACACTTCGATAATCTGAGAAAATCATCTAAAATAACTTCTTGAAGCAATTAACCAATTCAATAAATTAGCAGGAAATAAGCCAAACCCACATAAATCATCAACATTTCTATAGGTGAACAACAAAGCCCAAGAGCAAAAGATAGAAAGTAAAATTCCATTTAAGTAACTGCAGAGAACATTAAATACTTGGTCACTACCTCCCAAGCCAAACTCAGAAACTGTAAGAACACAATTACAAAACACTTCTCACACAAATAAAATCAGATCTAAATATTTAGAAAAATGTCACTTGCTCATAGCTAGTTTGAACTAATATGAGAAAAATGACAATTCTACCAAAGTGAATTACTTAGTGCCAAAAACCAATCAAACTACAAACTAGCTAATATACAAAGTTAGATAAAATAGTAACATAATTAATTTGTAGCAACAAAAGGTCCATATCAAGGAAACTGATGAAAAAAATATTTAGTTATTGGAATATGCCCTGTTAAGAGTTAGTATTCCTTTTTCAAAAGAAAGATTTTATTTTGAATTTTACAATTTTCCCCCCAATTCTTACTTCCATCATCCCACCCCCGCACAGAAGGCATTCTGTTAGTATCTGCATGGATTCCATGGTATACATTGATCTCAGTTGAAGGTGATGACAGAGAAATCATATCCTTAAGGAAGAAAAATAAAGAATGAGCTAGTAAAATTAATACTATAACACGTTTTTTTCTAATTTGATGGTAATAGTCTTTGGTCTTTGTTTGAGGTCCATAATTCTTTCTCTGGATACAGATGGCATTATCCATTGCAGATATCTCAAAATTGTCCCTGATTGTTGCACTGAGGGAATGAGCAAGTCCATCAGGGTTGATCATCACCCCCTTATTACTGTTAGGGTGTACAATGTTTTTCTGGTTCTGCTCATCTCACTCAGCATCAGTTCATGCAAATATTTCCAGGCTTCCCTGAATTCCCATCCCTCCTGGTTTCTAATAGAACAATGGTGTTCTATGAAATACATATACTACAATTTGTTAAGTCATTGCCTAATTGAAGGACATTCACTTAATTTCCATTTTTTTTTGCCACCACAAACAGGGCTGCAATAAATACTTTTGTACAAGTGATGCATTTACCCTTTTTTTATGATCTCCTCAGAGTATAGACCTAGTAGGGGTATTGCTGAGTCAAAGGGTATGCACATTTTTCTTCCCCTTTGTGCATAACCCCAAATTGCTCTCCATAATGGAAGGATGAATTCACAGCTCCACCAACAATGTATTAGTGTCCAGATTTCCTGCATCCCTTCCAACACTGATAAATGTCCTTTCTGGTCATATTAGCAAGTCTGAGAGGAGTGAAGCTCAATCTCAGAGATGCTTTAGTTTTCATTTATTTAATTAGTAACGATTTGGAGCAATTTTTCATATGACTATGTATTGCTTTGATTTCATCAGCTGAAAATTGCCTTTGCATATCCTTTGACCATTTGTCAATTGGGGAATGGCTTGGTTTTTGCTTATTTTTTTTTTGAAAATTTGACTCAGTTCTCTGTATATTTTAGAATGAGTCTTTTTTCAGAAATACTAGTTGCAAAAATTATTTCCCAATTTACTGCATTTCTTTTGATCTTGGTTACAATGGTTTTGTCTGCACAAAAGCTTTTTAATTTTATGTAGTCAAAATTATCTAGTTTGTTTTGAATGATGTTCTTTATCTTTTCCTTAGTATAAACTGTTACCCTTTCCATACATCTGACAGGTAAACTACTCTGTGATCTTCTAGTTTGCTTATAATATTGTTTTTTATGTCTAAATCCTGTGTCCATTTGGATCTTATCTTGGTATAGGGTGTGAGATGTTGGTCAAATCTAAGTTTCTTCCATACTAACTTCCAATTTTCCCAACAGTTTTTATTGAAGAGAGAGTTTTTATCCCAATAGCTGGACTCTTTGGGTTTATCAAACAGCAGGTTGCTATAATCATTTCCTGTCATTGCACCTAGTCTATTCCACTGCTCCATGACTCTATTTTTTAGTCAGTACCAGACAGTTTTGAGGACTGATGCTTTATGATATAATTTTAGATCTGGTAAGGCTAAGCTACCTTCTTTTACACTTTTTCCCGTGAATCACTGGAAATTCTTGATTTTTTATTTCTTCATATAAATTTACTTACAACTTTTTCTAACTCATAAAAGTAATTTTTTTTTGAATTTTGATGGTTAGGGCACTAGAAAAGTAGTTTAGTTTTGGTAGAATTATCATTTTTATTATATTAGCTCGACCGATCCATGAACAGCAGATGTTTGCCCAGTTATTTAAATCTGATATTATTAGCGTAAGAAGAGTTTTGTAATTGTTTTCAAAATGTTTTGTACTCTTCCCTGGCAGGTAGACTCCCAGGTATTTTATTTTGTCTGAGGTTACTTTGAAAGGGATTTCTCTTTCTAGCTCTTTCTGCTGTATCTTGCTAGTCATATATAGAAAATGATGAGGATTTATGAGGGTTTATTTTACATACTGCTCATTTCCTGAAGTTGCTAATTATTTCCAGTAGTTTTATAGATGACTTTTGGGGATTCCTTAGGTATACCTAGAGAATGTTATGTACAAACAGTGAGAGCTTTTTCTCCTTCTTCCCTATTCTAATTCCTTCAATTTCTTTTTCTTCTGTTATTGCTGAGGTTATCATATCCAATATGATATTGAATAGTAGTGGTGATAATGGAAATACTTGTTTCACCCCTGATGTTATTGGGAATGCCTCAAGCCTATTACTGTTGCATATAATGCTTGTTAAAGGTTTCAAATTGGGTGGCTAGGTGGCCCAGTGGATAAAGCACCAGCCCTGGAGTCAGGAGTACCTGGGTTCAAAACCGGTCTCAGACACTTAATAATTACCCAGCTGTGTGGTCTTGGGCAAGCCACTCAACCCCACTTGCCTTGCAAAAAAAAAAATAAAGGTTTCAAATAGATACTGCTTATTATTCGAAAGAACAAAGCATTTATTCTTACACTCTCTAGTATTTTTTTTAATTAGGAATGTGTGCTATATTTTATCAAAAGCTTTTTCAGCATCTATTGATATGATCATATGATTTCTGATAGGTTTGTTATTGATATAATTAATTATACTAACAGTTTTTTCTAATATTGAACCAACCCTGCTTTCCTAGGATAAATGCTACTTGATCATAGTGTATTATCCTAGTGATAACTTGTAATCATTTTGCTATGATTTTATATAAGATTTTTGCATCTATATTCATCAGGGAGATAGGGCTATAATTTTTATTTCTCTGTTTTAACTCTTCCTGGTTTAGGTATCAGCACCATATTGATGTCATAGAAAGAGTTAGGCAGAGTTCCATCTTCACCTATTTTTCCAAAGATTTTATATAGAATTGGAAGGAATTGTTCCTTATTAGAATTCACTTGTGAATCCATCTGACTCTGGAGATTTTTCTTAGGGAGTTCAATAATGGCTTGTTGAATTTCTTTTTTCTTTGATAGGGTTATTTAGTTTTTTAATTTCCTCTTCATTTAATCTGGTCAACTTATATTTTTTGCAAATATTCATCCATTTCACTTAGATTGTCAAATTTATAGGCATAGAATTGGGCAAAATAATTCTGAATTATTACTTTTAATTCTTCCTCATGGCTGGTGCGTTCACCTTTTTCATTTATGATACTAGCAATTTAGTTTTCTTTTTCTTTTTTTAATCAAATTGACAAGAGTTTTATCAGTTTTATTGGTTTTTTGTCTTTTTGCTCAGAGGAGTCTCTATAATTTTTTTAAGTGGATTTTTATCCCATGCAGAGAGAATATTGCAAACAGCAAAAAGAAAACAATTCAAATACAAATGGAACACAAATCAGACTAACACAAGACCTATCAGCTTCAACACTGAAGAAGTGGAAGAACTGAAATAACATATTTTTGAAAATTAAGAGCCTCGGATTGCAACCCATAATATACTACACTGAAGAATTCAGCATATATGGTTATGAAAACAGATGGATGTTCAATGAAATACAGGATTTCCAGAATTTCCTGATACAAAGACTAGAACTGAATAGAGAATTCAATTGCCAAATACGTGATTAAAGAGTTACATAAAAAAATGTAAATGAAAAAGGGGACAGTAAAAACAAAACTCTTTTGAACAAATGTTGGTCCCTAAAAGGGAAAATATAATAATTTTAACTCATTAGAACTTTTCTTCTCTAATAATAATTAGAAGGTAGAATATAATTGAAGAGAATGAACCTAAGGATTATAGGTTTAATTGGGTCTTGTCTCTCAATTGAAGAGGTCCAAGAGCACATCACTATGTTTGAGATAAAAAAAAATCCTGGAAACAAAAACAGGAGTGTCAACTTTAACTTAAGTATCTCATACTCTGACTGGCTTTGCTAAGCACCTAGGGCAACAGAAGCTGCAAGAACCTGAGTCAATGTCTTTATTATTTTACAAACATATAAAGTTCTCAGTGAGACTTCCAGAGCCCTGTAGCACTTTGAGATCTTCAAGATACTTTCAGTTAATTAGATCAGGATACTTATACTTCACTTGAGAAGGGGTAAAGTACCCTGAGGGTGGAAGGGAGTAACTTGGGAGAGACAAAGTCTGCTTGATTCCCTTACAAGGTGTTAAGCATCTTAAGGGGGAGGCGGGTTAAAATGGGAAAGAAAACATATCAGTGGGGAGGGGCACAACAGTTCAAGAAATGATGGCTTTGGGGGATTCTTTGTGTTGTGTAGAGGATTGTGTGTTCTTGAAAGATATTTGAAAAGGAGGGTAAAGTAAAAAGTGATTATAATTTGAATTTGAGGCAATTTGAATCAATGCTGCTAATCAAGCAACTAAGTAAACAGTTTGTGAAGATATCTTGATAATAATAGGAGCTTCTCAAGCAATCAAGAACTGGATTGATGATTGCTCACTAATAATATTAGAGCACCAAGGGAAGGGGCACAAAGATTTATAATTTTAGAGGTAAAAAAGGGAGAATGGGAATGCTACATAAATTCTATTCAATAGATTTAGCCCAGTGATGGAATAAGAAACAAAGGAAGGAAAAGTCTGAGTGAAAATGAACTGAAAGTTAAATTTCTAAAAGAAAAGTGAAAGGGGAAAGACTAAAATTTTCTTGAGGAGGAATAAGAGAAAAGGAGAGAGACAAATATAAATGGAGAAAGGTAACATGAAAGGAAATATAGAATTAGTAATATTAAATGTAAATGTGAATGGGATGAACTGTTCCATAAAATGGAAATGGATAGCACAATGGCTTAAAAAACCTACAATATGTTGTTTACAAGAAACAATTTGAATCAGAAAGATACACACAGAGTAAAGGTAAAAAAGTTGGAGCAAAATATATTATGTCTCAGCTGAAGTTAAAAAAAAAGCTGGGGGTAGCAATTCTAAACTCAGACAAAGTAAAATCAAAAATCGATCTCATTAAAAGGGATAGGGAAGGAAACTGCATCTTTTTAGAAGACGTCTTTGGAAATGAAGCAACATCATTACTAAACATGTATTCTCCTAAATGGATATCTTCCAGATTACTAGAGGAAAAGTTGAATGAAGTACAAGTAGAAATAGACAGCAAAACTTTAATAATGGGAGACATCAACTTCCCCCTCTCAGAACTTGATAAACCTAACAACAAAATAAAAAAGAAAGTTAAGAAGGTGAATGAAATCTTAGGAAACTTAGATATGATACCCTTCTGGAGAAAACTTGATGAGGACAGAAAAGAATATACCTTTTACTTGACAGTACATGGCACCTTCACCAAAATTCATGATATACTAAGCCACAAAAATATTAAAATCAAATGCAGAAAGGCAGAAATAATAAATATATACTTCTCAGACCATGATGCAATAAAAAATTGCATGTAACAAAGTGTCATGGAAAGATAAACCAAGAACTAATTGCAAATTAAATAACTTTATCTTAAATAATGGGTGGATCAAACAGCAAATAATAGAAATAATCAAAATTATATACAAGAAAAATGATAATAATGAGACAGCATATGAAAATTTATGGGATGTAGCCAAGGCAGTTTTGGCAAGAAACTTAAATCTCTAACTGCCTATAAGAATAAAATAAAGAAAGAGGATATCAATGAATTGCGTATATAACTAAAAGAACTATAAAAAGAACAAATTAAACAACCCCAACTAAATACTAAAGTAGAAATTCTGAAAATGAAGGGAGAGATTAATAAAATAGAAAGCAAAAAACACACTGATCTCATAAATAAAAATAAGAGTTGGTTTTATGAAAAAGTCAATAAAATAGACAAACCTTTGGTTACATTGATTAAAAAAAAAGAGAGATGATACCCAAATAATCAGTATCAAAAATTGAAAAGAGTGAACTACCCACCAAGGAGGAAGAAATTAAAGAGATAATTCAGAGCCCCATTGCCAAACTGCATGATACTAAATTGGATAACTTGAGTGAAATGAATGAATATTTGCAAAAAATATGAACTGCCCAGATTAACAGAAGAGTCAATAAATTCAGAAAAAGGAACTGAAGAAACTATCAATGAACTCCCTAAGAGAAAGTCTCCAGGTCCAGATGGATTTACAAATGAATTCTACTAAACATTTAAGGAACAATGAATTCCTATTCCACACAAACTATTTAAAATAGGAGAGGAAGTAGTTTTACCACACTCCTTTTAAACCAGGAAGAACCAAAACAAAGAAAATTATAGCCAATCTCCATAATGAATATTGATGCAAAAATCTTAAATAAAATTTTAGCAATGAGACTACAGAAAGTTATTACTAGGTTAATATACCCTGATCAGTTTGCATTTATACTAAACAAATAATGATGGTTCAACATTAGGAAAACACTCAACATAATTATATATATATATATATATATATATATATATATATATATCTCAACAGCAAAATCAACAAAGACCATATGATTATCTCAATAGATGCTGATAAAGCTTTTGATAAAATGTAACATCCATGCCTCTTAAGAACACTAGAAGATATAGGAATAAATGGAGTTTTCCTTAAAATAATAAATAGTTATCTAACAAGCCATCAACTAATATTATATTTAATTGGAATAAACTCAGAGCATTTCCAATAAATTCAGGGGTGAAACAAGGGATGCCCACTATCACCCTTACTATTCAATAGAGTAATAAAAATGCTAGCAGTAGTAAAAAGAAAAAAAAGAAATTGAAGGAATTAGAATAGGCAATGAGAAAGCAAAACTTTCACGCCTTTCAGGTAATATGATGGTATAACTAGAGAACCTGAGAAAATCATCTAAAAACTCCTTGAAACCATTAACAAATGCAGCAAACTAGCTCGATATAAAATAAGCCTACATAAATCATCAGCATTTCTATATATGAACAACAAAGCCCAAGAACAGGAGATGGAAAGACAAATTCCATTTAAATTAACTATAGATATAAATAAATACTTGGAAATTTACCTCCCAAGGTAACCCAGAAATTATAAAGCTCTCCTCAGCCAAATAAACTCAGTTCTATATAATTGAGAAAATGTCAAATGTTCATGGTTAGGTCAATCCAATATAATAAAAATGACAATTCTAACCAAATTAAATTACTTGCTCAGTGCCATACCAATGAAAATAGCAATTAACAACTTTACTGAACTAGAAAAAATAGTAACAACATTCATCTGGAGCAACAAAAGGGTAAGAATAACAAGGGAAATCAATGGGGAAAAAATGTAAAGGAAGGTGACCTAGCTCTACCAGATCTAAAACTATACTGTAAAGCAGCAGTCATCAAAACTGCCTGGTACTTTTTAAGAAATACAATAATGGATCAGTGGATTAGGAGAGGTTCAAAAGGAACCACGGCAAATGACTACAGCCATCTACTATTTGACAAACCCGAAGACATTGGCCTCAGGCATAAGAACTCACTATTTGACAAAAATTGTTGGGAAAACTGGAAAATAGCATGACAAAACCTAGGCATAGATCCCCACATCTCACACCCTATACTAAAATAAAGTCAAAATGGGTACAGGATTTAGACATAACAAGTGATACTATACCTGAATTAATAGACCAAAAAATAGTCTATTGATCTGATCTATGGAAGAGGGATAAATTTATGACCAAACAAGAATTAGAACCCATTATAAACTGCAAAATGAATGATTTGGCTATATTAAATTAAAAAGGTTTTGCACTAATAAAATCAATGGTGTCAAAATTAGAAGAAAAGAAGAAATCTGGGAAACAATCTTTGCAACCAGGAGTTTTGATACAGTTCTCATTTCTAAAATATTTAGAGAATTCCATCAAATTTATAAGGTCACAAATCATTCTCTAATTAATAAATGATCAAAAGATATGAACAGACAATTTTCAAATGAAGAAATTAAAGTTATATATAAGCATATGAAAAAAATGCTCCAAGTCACTATTAATTAGAGAAATGCAAATTAAAACAACAATGAGATTAACCCAGTTGAGAAAAAGGGAAGATGATCAATGTTGGAGAAGTTGTGGGAGAATTGGGATATTAATACATTTCTGATGGAGTTGTTAACAGATCCAGCCTTTCTGGAGAAAGAGCAATAAAACTGTTTATATCTTTTGACCCAGCAATTTCAATTCTAGGACTATATCCTGAAGGAATTGTAAAAAATAAGAAAAGTCCTACATGTTCCAAAATATTCATAGCAGCTCTTTTTATAGTGGCAAAGAATTGGAAATTGAGGGGATGCCCTCAATTGGGGAAATGGCTAAACAAGTTATGGGACATGAATACTATGGAATATTATTATTGTTCTAAAAGAAACAATAAATGGTTAGACTCCAGAGAAGTGTGGAATGACACACAGGATCTGATGCTGAGCAAAGGGAGTAGAGCCAACAGAACAATATACACATCAACATTGGGACATGAGCAACCTTGATGGAAGCAACCGCTCTTGTCAGTCTGGAGAGCTAGAACAAACACATTCGACAGATTATGTACTATATTATTTCCAATCAGAGGAAGAAAACCAAACCAAACCAAAACAAAACACACAGAAAAAAACACCCCTACTGAATCTGATGAACGATTTATAAAAATCATCTCTTATGTATCTCTTTCCCTTACTCCTATTTCATCATGCCAAAAATTACTAATTTGTAAATATGTTTAACAAAATATGTATGTAAAACGCTGACTTGACTGTTCCCAACTGAGGGGTGGTGTGTTGGAAGGGAGTGTGGAAACTAACTTTGTTACTTGGAATTATAAATGTATAAATGGATGAAAATAATTAAATAAAATTTTTGAAAAACTTCCTGGTACTGGTTAATAAATAGAGTAGTGAGGGGCAGTTAGATGGGAGACTGGATAGCACACTGACTTTGAAGTAAAGAGGACCTGAGTTCAAATGTGGGCTCAGATACTTAATAAATACGTAGCAAGTCACTTAAGCCAGTGTCTTGCAAAAAAAAAAAGGAAAAAAAGAGATAGAGTAGTGGATCAGTGGATTAGGATAAGTTCAATAGAAACATTGGTCAATTGTTGAGTCCCTTCCAGACTCCCTTATCATTTCCCCAAGTGAGTGATGATGGGGCGGGAGACAAGAGAGACAAGTATGTCCTTTGCCCTAAGGTCTCTGTTTATTAAACCAAATACAATTGCTTAAATATCCTCCCCAGTCCCCTGATCCACTCCCACTCCCCTTGCACTTAGGAAAACAATGTTCTGGTTCTCAAGGACACAAGGTGATGAAAGATTTACACACATACAAAAGTCCCTAACAGTCAATGACTACAGTATTCTAAATTTAAAAAATTGAAGATTTTTACTATATTAACTTAACATTTTGCTCTATTAAAACCAATGTTGCCTAAATTAGAAGGAAAAGAGCAAGTTGGGAAACAATATTCACAACTAGGAATTTTGATAAAGGTCTCATTTCAAAAATAAATAGAGCATTGTATCAAATTTATAATGTTACAAATCATTCCCCAATTGATAAGTGTTTCAGATCACTTATAATTAGAGAAATGCAAATTAAAACAGACTATGAAGTTCCACCTCACACCTATCAGATTGACTAAAATGACCTACAGGAAAAAATGATCACTGTTTTAGAAAGGTTGTGGGAAGATTGGTACATGAATGCATTGTTGGTGGGATTGTAATCTGATCTAATCATTCAGGAAAACAATATGGAACCATGACTAAATATCGATAAAACTGATCATACCCAGTAATATCAATACCAGACCAATCCAGAAGAAATAAAAAAAAGAAAAAACATACAAGTTCAAAAATATTCATAGTGATTCTTTCTGAAGGGACAAAAGATTGGAAATTGAGTATGCCCATCAATTGGGTAATGGACAAACAGGTTATGTATATGAATTCTATGGAATAAGATAAGAAACCATCATTAGTCTGACTCTAGACAAGCATGTAATGAACCACAGGATTAGATGCTGAAGGAAGGGAGCAGAACTAAGAGAACATTGTACACATTAACAAAAAATGTGAATGTATAATATTCATAAGACTTTGCCACTGAGGGGGGAGAGGGGTGGGAAGGGAGGGTGGAAGGAAATTATGTAACTTAAAATATGCATATGCATGTTAATAAATGTTGAAAACTTTTATAACATGTAATTGAAAAAATAAAAGTAAAATATCAGTTTTTTATAAAAGAGTCATCTGGGTCAAGTGATTAGATATGGATAAGGACAACTGGAGATGACCCTGGATGAAAGGGAATCAAGGTTAAGTGATGACCAGGGTCACACAACAAGTCATTATCAAGTTCTCAAGGGCAGATTTGAACTCGAGTCTTTCTGACTGTTAGTTCAGTGCTCTATCCACTGTGCCACTTTCCTGTTAATTAGAGGGAGTTTAGATAGAAGATGTTGGCATAAGTTGTTGTTGATGTAAGAGCAAAAGACAAATCATGAGAATATTCATTTACTCTAAGATAAAATGAGAAATACAAAATAAAATTAAGGTACAAGAGAACCATATGGACAAGGTGGAACACACCCTTTTCTCTTTGGAGAAATTTGGGAAGCTGTGATATTCAAAAGCTTTTCTAATATGTCAGATATCATTACTTTATTGGTGGATTTCCCTAACTAGTTTGTCTCTTGTAAAGGAAGGCAAAAGCGTGATAAGGGATTCTTTGGGACTTAATGCTATTGCATAAAATAAAATGGATTTAGAAACATTCTACACAATATTTTTAAAACTTTCATTTTTGTCAGTCAAATTAACAACCATAATTACAGTATATTTGTATCAATGGAGTTTATAAATCAAAACACTTCTCAGCAAACTTTTACATTTCCTCTTCTGCCCTTCAAAAATGCATGAAGACAGCAATATTTGATTCCTTTGAGGAAACCTGAGAGATAATGAATCATGTAGCCATAATAAATATTTATGCACATGTACATTAATTAACATTTCTTGAACGCCTACCCAGTCCTTCTAAGAGGACTAATTAGCTTGATGTTTTTTTCCCCTATCCATAGAAAACTGCAGCACTACAATGATCTCTACCTCTTTGTATTTTACTGAAGAGCAGGGACAACATCCCCAAGGAAATGCTAACTAGTGTGAAATTGGTCTATAGAGCCATCCTCTCAAACATACTGACCAAGTTCAACTACAAATATCATTGGGAACATTGAGAGAAAATATACTTTCCAATAGTGGGCAGTCGAATTATGATGGCCCGATAACAATGGAATCTTTCTAATTTTTTCCCAATATAGCCTGAGTTGACTGTTTTCTGGAGGTCTTTCTCCAAAGGAAAAAAAAAAAAGAATTCAGCAAATCTTTGTGAAACTCAGACAGGAGAAAGTAATAGCAAGAAAATTTGTTGTCTTGTTAAGGTAAGATACAATGACTTTGAATGGAATGCTTATTATTCTCTATTGTTTTCTCATCTTTCTTTCTTTCTTTCTTTCTTTCTTTCTTTCTTTCTTTCTTTCTTTCTTTCTTTCTTTCTTTCTTTTTTCCTTCCTTCCTTCCTTCCTTCCCTTCCTTCCTTCCTTCCTTCTTTCCTTCCTTCCTTCCTTCCTTCCTTCCTTCCTTCCTTCCTTCCTTCCTTCCTTCCTTCCTTCCTTCCTTCCTTCCTTCCTTCTTTTTCCTTTTACTTTCCTTGTCTTTTATCAGGACAATTTCCTCCCTTGAATGCGATTCCAGGAGAGATAGGTCACTCATTTTGGTTGCCTTATGAGTCTTAATGGAAGAAAACTAAAGTGATAAGATGAACATTCAGTGATGAGGATGAATAAACTTATATCTGAAGAGAGATATTCTGAGCATCAGAGAGAATAAAAGCCAAGTTAACATGTTTCACCCTCCTCCTATCCCTGTATGGGGCAAATATATTGCTGTATGCATCTCCACTCTTCACTTGCAACTTTCAGTCACTGGGAAAGTATATAGAGAACAGTGGAAGGAAGAAAAAAATATAGTTCCTAGAAATGCTATTGCAAAAATAAATGAGAGCTTAGAATTAATATTTTTTAAAAATTTCTGACTTTTTCTTTTATGTTGTTTATGGATATTCATAAAGATAAGATGTTCATGGGAAAGGAATACAATAAGAGGCAATTTAATACTTAAAGATCATTAATTTCATTGGTGGTTTCTGGTCTCAGTTAGATTATCTATACTGATGTGTACATTGCCAGATAATACATTATTATCTTTAAGCATCCATGTTTTTAAGAGATGCATTTCCAGGATATAGAAATATTCTTCACTAGTACAAATCTGCACTTCTCATAAAACAGTTTGAGAGATTTTTCTTGATAGTTAACTGGACTGACTGGAGGCAAATAGCCAAGGAATCATGGGTTCCATATATTAGGAATTAGTGATTAAAATGGAATAATGACTTTTTCTCTTTATCCAAAATGTATGTGTCATAATCTCTGACTGATCACCTATACAATTTCACTTCCTAGCTCATTTACTGAATCTGAAAATGTCCAACATTACCACCATCGTGACTGAGTTTCTACTTCTGGGATTTTCTGACACTCAAGAACTGAAGGTCTTATATTTTTTGCTTTTCTTTCTACTTTACTCATCAGGCTTGATGGGGAATCTCCTCATTGTCATCATCACTATTTTTGACAGGAGACTCCATACCCCCATGTACTTTTTCCTTAGGAATTTGTCCATTGTGGATGCCTGCTACTTATCAGTCACAGTTCCCCTAGAGTCCATTAACTCCCTACTGAACAACAGAGTTATTTCATTTTCTGGATGTGCAGCTCAAATATTCTTGATTGTTTTCTTGGCATATTTTGAATTTACTTTGCTCACTGTCATGGCCCGTGATCGCTATGTTGCCATCTGCCACCCACTTCATTACACAGTGATCATGCGACCCAGTGTCTGCATGAAGATGACACTCACATGCTTGGTCACTGGACTTTTTTATTCGGCTTTCCATACTGGTTACACGTTTCGATTGTCTTTCTGCCAATCCAATGTGATCCCTCAGTTCTTCTGTGATATCCCCTCTCTCCTCAAGATCTCTTGCTCAGAGACATTCAGCAACATGTTCTCCTTATTTATCACTATTCTAGTGATCGGGGCTATCTGCTTTGGCTTCATCATTGCTTCCTACATTAGAATATTTTCCACTGTACTCAGATTTCCAGTGAAAGAACAACAAAGAAAAGCGTTCTCTACTTGCCTGCCCCACATCATAGTGGTTTCTTTGTTCCTTTTATCAATTGGTGTTTTGTACCTACAGCCAACTTCAGAATCTGGGTCCATTAAAGATATAATCCTTTCAATATACTATTCCATAATACCTCCCTTGTTGAACCCCATTATATACAGTCTACGGAATAAGCAGATAAAAGAGGCTGTAAGATTTGTAATGAGTAGAAAACTTCTGCTAAGTAATATTGCATAATTTCTCATTCTAATGTAAATTTTTGGACCTAGCTTATCCAAAAAGGAAAACCCTCATTAATCTATAATTTTTGCTTATGAGATTGTGGGATTATCAATTATTCTTTATATGGTGGTAGTTATAGATGAATCACGGGTCTAAATGAGAAGAAAGTCCCTAGAGTTACAGGTGGTGCAGTGGATAAAGTACTGGCCCTGGTGTCAGGACGACCTGAGTTCAGATCCCAGTTCAGACACTGAATAACTACCTAGCTATTTTACCCTGGGCAAATAATAGCATCGCTTTGCAAAAGAAAGAAAGAAAGGAAAGAAAGATAAAAGTTTTATAGTTATCTATGATATTATCTATATCATTTCCATTAATATCATTTTGAAGCACAATCAAAAATTCAAAATAATATCTTTTATTCTAATGTATTTTGCATATCTGCTTATAAAACAATAAATAAGAATTCTATGCCAGATATGAATCATAGGGTCTTCTTTCCACCTCTGATTCACACAGACTTGTCTGGTTCCTTAGAACAAGACTGAATTCATTTCCACTTTAAGCTTCTGCTGGTTGCTCCTGAAAGTCAGTTGGATCCCTTTCTTGGTTTTTTAAGGAAGAAGTTGAATTTGTATTTTTATGCAACATAGAATAACGATCAACTTTGCATACAACCTGTAAATGACAAATAACTACTGTATCTTTGCCAAGAAAACCCCAAATGGAACCACAAAGTGTCATACTTGATTAAAATAACTGAGCAACAATGAACATCTGCTTTTTTTTTGAAATGTTCTTTTTTAGTATTAAAATTCAATTTTTTTCCCCCAAGAATGTATAAGAGACTGCAAGGAGTCAGGGTAATTCTTATATGATCTCATCCTACCTGTATTTCACATATTTTCTGAGTCCAGATATACTACTTTTTCCACTATTCAATGCTATTTCCCTAAAACATGGAAAAGCAACAAAAAAAAATACAGACATGGATGAAGCTATGAATTCTCAAAGAGAAATTGAGCTTAATGGAAAGTATTACACTGAAAGCAGATAAGATAAAATGAATAGATTATTCTACAATTTTTTTATATAGAGATAGAAGAGTAATATTTCCACATGGACATTTTGGTGCCAAACTAGAGAAATGCTTTACATTTTAATATCTAAATTGAGGACATTTCAAAATAATGGAGTTATAGGTAGTAAAGATGCAATAGTTGAGATGCTAGGAGAATGGCAGATTGGAGACTGGCATCAACTGGACCTGAGTTCAAATCTGTCTTCAATCACTTACTAGCTAGTTGTGTGACCCATGGCAACTCAGAACCCTGAGTGTCTAAAAGTATTCATTACTAATTCTGCTATGAAATATGACTGTAAAATCACTTTACACTGAGAAGTGTCTGAATTATGTCACAAAGAGATGATTGTAGCACATGGTGAATTCTAACTTTTCTAAAAAAGGTCATGATTTCTGGACCAAAATTTGAGAATAAAATTAAAAAGAAAAATTTTAATTATGTTATTGTTTGTGTCCTATATTTCAGAGAAAATGGCACCAACAAAAAAGCAAGCAATGTAGGATACATTTCAGTGTGAGAACTAATCAGGAGTGACTATCCTGAATTAGAAAGTCCAAGACATTTCTCTCCTCTAGTCAATTACGCAAGGGACAAATATGATAAAAATGTATAGAAATATTGAAAGAATTATTTCAAGGTATCTGTAAAGATATTTTTCAGTTGCACTAAAATGTACATGTGTTTGGATTTGTTGGAATTCATTTTGTAAGAATTATGTATACAAATGACATAAAATCAAATAATGTATTTCTCAGTATAATCTTTACTCTCAAATCAATTGATCAAGAATAATCTACTATGTAATCCTGATTTTTTCCTAAGGTGTTTACTATGATGACAATAAAATGAGTAGTTGCACTGTTTACTATTTAGCTATTTCTTTGAATGTGAGAATATCTGTTGGTAGGAATAAATCTGAGATTTGGTGTGAGTTGAGGATCTTTTGAAAAATTGCTTTGGAGAACTAAAGTCCCTGTCTGAATTAATTACTTTATTATTTGGTAAAATAAATGAGATTTTTGTCTTCTTAAAATGAATAATGAAGTCCAATGGAATTTAACTATCATATATTAAGTACTTAGATGATGTATTTCATTCCCAAAACTGAGCCTTCCATGCTGGAATTGAACACGTATTACAGAAAAAAAGATACCTAGAAGAACATTGAAAATTTTACCTTTAAAATGAACAATGTAGATGAATTTAAAAAAAAAATCATTATCTTGATGCTTGTCTTTAACTTAAAAATCCTGTTTAAAACTTCCCTTTTTTTATTTTAAGGGTTTTTTTTACAAGGCAAATGGGGTTAAGTGACTTGCCCAAGGCCACACAGCTAGGTAATAATGAAGTGTCTGAGGCAGGATTTGAACTCAGGTACTCATGACTCTAGGGCCAGTGCTCTATCCACTGTGCCACCTAGTTGCCTCAACTTAAAATTTTCTAATCCAATCAAAATCCTACAATTAACTGCCAGGATGAATTCTATAATATGTGGGGAAAATTATTATTAACTAACATTTTTCACATGTACATTAAATTGATTGCACTTCTCTCCCATATTTTCTCAGATATGAAGGAAAATCATAAAAAAAATTGAAGGCTTCTTCACATTCCAAAGATTTAATGATTTCTATCCCATACATATTTTCTGTGTTTGCATTGGAGATTTCATTTCCCATCTTCTAATTATCCCATATGCTATGATAGGCAAGTCATTTTAGTCTCCTCTCCCTCAATTCCTGCAAAATAAAAGAAATAAACTAAATGTTTCTAAGTGTTTTCTAACTCTTAATTCTAGAGTTCAATGATTTAAAGTTCATCAAGGTTTCTTTTTTGAAAATTTTCCCATATTCAATACATTGAAATAATCTCCCTCCCCAAATAAAATCTTTCTGAGAAAATAAAAGGTGTCTGTGACTGAAGTCTTTTTCACATGCATTGTATTGAGTCTTTATCCAATGAATTCTCTTATCTTCAGTAAGATGGACCCTGAACCTAAAGACTTTTTCATATTGATTACACTAATCAAATTTCCCATTCTTACTGTCTCTCTTTCCAGTATCTTTTACATCCTGTAAGATTTCCCTATTCTTTTTTTTTTATGTTTTTGCAAGGCAAACAGGGTTAAGTGGCTTGCCCAAGGCCACACAGCTAGGTAATTATTAAGTGTCTGAGACTGGATTTGAACCCAGATACTCCTGACTCCAGGGCCGGTGCTTTATCCACTATGCCACCTAGCCACCCCAGATTTCCCTGTTCTTAAAGTTTTTCGTTAAACAGATCAACAAATAATATAGATAGTATTTAAAATAAAATAGGTGAAATTAATTTTTAGAGCCTGAGATGCCACATGTTACTTATAAACTAATTTAATTCATGCTTGTTTTTTAATGGAAAACAGATAAATCATTTAAAAGAGCCAGTAAAAGCAAAATATGTCTTTTCTTATATAACTTTTCACCCACAATAGTGATGCACCTCAATTTTGTCCATGCACACAAATCTAACATTACAATTAAAAATATAAGATTTCTTAATAAAGTGATTTCTGATTTATCTTTGTAGGTAGATTGAATATCTCCAAAACACAAATTACTATTCAAAGTATTTTTCTCAAAATAAACTAAGTAAATTGAATATGTGCACATACCGAAAAAAACTGACATAATATTCAGCTAGTTAGACAAAAATCTATAGTGGTAAATGGCGGGGGACTTTATTTACAAATAAATGTTTAAAACTATTTTCTATAATTAAATATAGTATGTTACTGTATTGCTAAATAAATAAAATATGATATATTAATACTTCACTATAAATAATGCATACCAGAATTTTTATATATTTTTATATATTGTCAATTGTTCTTATCAAGAAGTTACTATAATAATGCTGGCTAAATAAAAATTGCATATTTTGAAGCTCTATGAATGGTCCATATTTTGCCAAATCTTTCTGCTACCCTTAGGGGCGATGACACATGTATATCAAATTCATCATTCATTTTCAATTGCTGCTGGTATCATGAGTTTTCTGCAATGTGTACAGTATAAAAACCTTGAAAATATCCATGGATAAAAATATTTTAGAAAAAAGTAGATATTTACAGTCTCATTGTGTTTATTTCACAGCAAGATCCCCCTTCCCCCAAGTAAAATAGATAACTATTCTACTGAGAGAATGTTTTGCTTGACTATGCAAATATGCTTGACAATGCACTAGCATTTCTTTTCTCTCCTCTTACATTGCATTATTTTGCTCTAGTGTGCAAGCAACATGCCAGTTTAAAATAAAAACTATTTCATGTATAGATACTTAGTGTGGATTTTAAACCACAAGATCTAAGGTAATCCAAACTAAAATTGCATCACCGATTCAAGTAAAACATGACATGCTAGAAATAAAAAAGATAAAACACATTTCATGAATTCAACCAGAATTATCTCTTGTGTGTTTTAGTTCAGAAGTTTCAGAATGTAAGTTAGATGGAGAATCAGGGAAGAAGATTGCAGTGCAGAAATGTTAATGTTGCCTGTACTGATTTAAGTGGTGAATCAACTGGACTATGAAACTCTGAGATGTTAAGAAAATGTTTCTCACTTTTTGTTCTCATCAGATTAGGACTAAAGGTAACATATATAAACACTCAGTTAAGTTGAGCAATTTATGTTACCTTTCTGCTATTAAATGGGGTAAGGGGGAGGGGGAGGAAAAGCAGACTTAACAGAAGGAAGAAGAGGTAAAGAGAAAGGGGAAAGAAAGGGGAAGGGAATTGGATACAAGAGGGAAAATACACTGAAGGTGATGATATTCAGAAACAAAATACTGGGGGAATATAAATAAAGTGAAAAAAGGGGGGGAATATAAATGGAGGGAAGATAACATGGTGGACAATAAAGATTTAGTAATTCTAACTTTGAATGTGAATGGAATGAACTCTCCCATAAAATGTAAGTAAATAGCTGACTGAAATAATAACCAGTATCTTAAATTATTGTGCTTACAAGAATCTCATTTGAAGAAGAGAGATGCATACAGAATAAATGTAAAAGTTTGGAGCAAAATATGTTTTGCTTCAGCTGAAGTGAAAAAAGCAGGGGTAGCAATCCTTATCTCAGTCAAAGCAGTTGAAAAAATAGATCTCATTAAAAGAGATAATGAAGGAAACTATATCCTCCTAAAAGGTACTATAGACAAAGAAGCTATTATAATATTAAATACATATGCACCAAGTGGTATGGCATCCAAATTTTTAGAGGACAGGTTGAAAGAGTTACAGGAAGACAGACAGCAAAATTCTAATGGTGGGAGACCTCAAGCTCCCGCTCTCAGATTTAGATAAATCTAACTATAAAATAAACAAGGAGGAAGTTAAAGAGGTAAATAGAATGTTAGAAAACTTAGACATGATAGACCTTTGGAGAAAGTTGAATGGCAATAGGAAGGAACATACTTTTTTCCCCCCCTGCATTACATTGCACTTACACAAAACTAACCATGTTCTAAGGCATAAAAACCTAACAATCACATACCAAAAAACTTAACAAGCAGAAATAGTGAATACATCCTTTTCAGATCAAATTGCAATAAAAATCACATGCAATAATGGGCCAGGGAGAGATATACCTAAAACTAATTGGAAAGTAAATAACCTCATTTTAAAGAATGAGTGGATGGGGTGGCTATGTGGCATAGTGGATAAAGCGCCAGCCTTGGAATCAGGAGTAGCTGGGTTCAAATCCGGTCTCAGACACTTAATAATTACCTAGCTGTGTGGCCTTGGGCAAGCCACTTAACCCTGTTTGCCTTGCAAAAACCTAAAAAAAAAAGAATGAGCGGATTGAACAACAAATTATAGAAAGAATTAATAATTTCATCCTCTGTAAGGACAACAGAGAGACAACATACATATCAAAACTTATGGGATACAGCCAAGGCAATTGTCAGGGGATATATTATATCTTTAAATGCTTACCTGAATAACTTGGAAAATGAAGAAATCAATGAACTAAACATGCAACTGAAAAAATTAGAAAAAGAACAAATTAAAATACCCCAATTAAATAACAAACTAGAAAATCAAAAAATTAAGGGAGAAATTAGCAAAACTGAAAGCAAGAAAATTATTGAATTAATATATAAAACCAAGACTTGGTTGTATGAAAAACCAATAAAATTGATAAACCTCTGGTTACTTTGATTAAAAAAATGTAGAAAACCATCTTACCAGTATCATAAATGGAAAAGGTGAACTCACCACCAATGAGGAGGAAATTAAAGTAACTGTGGAATTATTTATCTGAACTCTATGTTAATAAATTTGATAGTCTAAGTGAAATGGATGAATATTTTAAACAAAATATATGCTTCCAAGGCTAAATGAAGAGGAAATGAAATACTTAAATAACCCTATCTCAGAAAAAGAAATTCAACAAGCCATTATTGTACTCCCTAAAAAAATCTCCAGTGCCAGATGGATTCACAGTTTATACAACAGAAAGATCTGCCATGAATATTTTGTAACACGTGGGACATTGCCAATTGGAATTGCTTGGTGAAAGAGTATGATCAGTTTTATTGTTATATGGGCATAACTTCATATTACTGTCCAGAATTTTTGGATTAATACACAACCCAACCAACAAAGCATTAATGCCTGAATCTTCCCATAACCTCACCAACAAAAGAGAAAATTTTGAGAAAGTGCTCATTAAGATTCTGTAGGGTTTTTTGTTTGTTTTGGTTTGTTTTTTCTTCATCTTAATTTTTTTTATGTAAGTCCATTTTCATTGCATATGATATTTTATTCAGTCCAAGTAGTGGCACTGCTGGATCAGAGGGTATGCACAGTTTTGTTGCACTATGGTTGAAACTTAGTGAGGTGCAAAATCTTTGGCTCAGTAAGGAGGCAGATGAAATTCAATTTCATGCAGATAGTAACAAACCAAGGGAGTTTTTGATGCCTTGAAGGCTATCTATGGGCCAAAGAGCTATGGTGCATCTCAACTGCTCAGTGCTAATAGATCAACATTGATCAATGATATAGACATGATTTTAGAGAGATGGACTGAACACTTCCATAATATTCTTGACTGGCCTTCATCAACTGATCATTTACCTCAAGTTAAAATCAATCTGTCCCTAATTGAAGTTCCAACTGAAGAAGGATCCATTAGGATCCTTCAAAGTGGCAAAGTACCTGGAGTAGATTATATTCCAGATGAATCTCCAAGTTGGGGGGGTCCATTACTCATCCAAAAGTTGAGTGAAATTTTCCAAGGTAATGTGGCATGAAGAGGTTATCCCCAAAGAATTAAATCATGCCTCCATTGCCCATCTCTATAAAGCTAAAGGGAAAGGAATACCCTTTGCCAATCACAGGGGTATTTCTCTTTTTGTCAGTGCTGGTAAGATTCTTGCCAGAGTCCAATGGGTATATTGATATTGTATTTCTATTGTTTATAATTAGATTTACTAGGGAGGAAGATTGGAAATATTACTACTTTCACTAAGCATTGCGTTACCTGTTCCTACAAATATATTGGGGTATCAAATCAAGACAAGTAAATCCAATTTCTTCTATCACTGTCTGAAGGTTCATTGAAATCAAGAAATGTGATGCAAAAGTGGAGCAGCCCAATAGATAGAGCACACTACCCTGGGTTCTATTCTGGCTGAGTTACTGGAGATCCTTTCTCAGTCATATATTGTCTCTTGCCTCCCTCCTCCCCCTACATTTTCCCACATCCTCTCTCACAATACACACATATCTACTCATAGACATACACATACAAACATTCTCTTTCAAACTCAGATTTACTCAAAGGTTTGGAGAACTTTTGTCACATATAGTGTTGCCTACAATCACATGCATCTTCTCTTAGTTCCTCAGATTTCCAACGTGTCCATGAAATAGAATCTACAATTATCTCTCTATCTCTGTAGCACTCATGGACTCCCTTCTCAGGCACAGGTTTTAAAAATAAGCTCCTCCCTGAATCAAAGAAGTACCAAGCCTACCCTTTCCTTGGCAAAGGGACAAAGATTATTGTTGATTCTTATTCATGGACATGTTGGAAATTTGGGTAATCTTGGAGTTCTCCATACATTCTAACCCATTAAATTGATGTAACTTGTATTTGGCTGTTGCAGTATCATCTATGTTTGATTTAATCCTCAATGAAAATAAAGAATAATCTTACATAGACTCTTCTTTGTGATCATTTACCGATAGTTTATATGGATTTAGGGAAACATAGCTTTGAATCCAGGTTCTGGCACTTAATGCACACATGGTATTGTGGAAGTCACTTAACCACTCAGGTTCCTCAACTTTAAAATGAGGATTTGGGAATTGATTATTTCAAATGTTTCTTTCACCTTTAAAGATCTGATCCTTTGATCACATTTTTGATGCCATTCTCAATTTTATTTTAGTTTTCAAAAATATTTTATTTGTTTTCCAATAATATACAAGAGTAGCTTCTTCCTATCATTTTTTGTAAGATTTTGTATTTTACACTCCCCCCCCACTCTCCCTTCCTTCCCCCCCCACCCACAGAAGGTATTCTATAATCTTTACTTTTTTTCCATGCCATACATTGATCGAAATTGAATGGGTTGAGAGAAAAATCATATCCTTGAATAGAAAACAAAATATTAGAGATAACAAAATTATGTAGTACATAAGACACTTTTTTTTAATTGAAGGTAATAGACTTTGCTTGTTCTTTAAACTCCACAGTTCTTTCTTGGGATACAGAAGGAATTCTCCATCAGAGATACTCTAAAATTGTCCCTGATTATTACATTGATGAAATGAGCAGGTCTATTAAGGTTGATCATCACCCCCATGTTGCTGTTAGGGTGTACAATGTTCTTCTGTCTCTAATTCCTCTCGCACAACATCAGTTCATGCAAGTCTTTCCCAGTTTCTCTGAAATTCCATCCCTCTTGGTTTCTAATAGAACTATAGTGTTCCACAACATACATAAGCCATAATTTGTTCAGTAATTCCCCAATTGATGGACATTCATTTGATTTCCAATTCTTTGCTACTGCTATCAGGGATACTATGAACATTTTTGTACAAGTGATATTTTTTGCATGATCTCTTCAAGGTACATTCCCAGGAATGATATTGCTGGATCAAATGGTAGGTCATTTGGGCATAATTCCAGATTGCTCTCCAAAAAGGAAGAATGAGTTCACAGCTCCAACAACAATGTATTTGTGTCCCAGATTTCCCAAATCCCTTCCAACATTGAACATTGTCCTTTCTGGTCATATGGGCTAATCTGATAGGAGTGAGATGGTACTTTAGAGTGACTTTAATTGGCATTTCTCTAATAAGTAAGGATTTAGAGCAATTTTTCATTGAATATGGATAGCTTTGATTTCCTCATCTGTAAATTGCCTTTTGACTATTTATCAATTGGGAAATGGCTTATTTTTTCTTTTTAAATTTGACTCAATTCTCTATATATTTTAGAAATGAGTCATATGTCATAAATATTAGTTGTAAAATGTTTTTCCAATTCACTATATTTCTTTTGATCTTGATTATAGTGGTTTGTTTGTGCAAAAAGCTTTACAATATAATGTAATCAAAATTATCTAATTTATTTTTAATGATGTTTTCCATCTTTTTTGTGGTCATAAACTGCTTCCCTTTCCATAGATCTGAGAGGTAACCCGTTCCCTGATCTCCTAGTTTGCTTATAATATTGTCTTTTATGTCGAAATCCTCTACCCATTTTGATCTTATCTCAGTATAGGGTGTGAGATGATGATCTCATCCAAGTTTCTGCCATACTTATTTCCAATATTCCCAACAGTTTTCAATGAAGAGAGAGTTGTAATCCCAGAAGTTGGACACTTTGGGTTTGTCAAACAGCATATTACTCTAATTGTTTCCTGCTGTCTCCTTTGCACTTCATCTATTCCATTGACCCACCACTCTGTTTCTTAGCCAATACCAAACACTTTTGATGACTGATGTTTTATAATATAATTTAAGATTTGTTAGGGTTTCTTTTGCACCTTATTTATTAAATCGCAGGATATTCTTGACTTTTTGTTTCTCTATATGAATTCTGTTATAATTTTTTCTAGCTCATTAAGGTAATTTTTGGAAGTTTGATTAGTAAGGCTCTAAATAAGTAGTTTAATTTAGGTATAATTGTCATTTTTAATTATATCAGCCCAGCCTATCCATGAACAGTTGATATTTGTCCAGTTATTTGAATCTGATTTTATTTGTATGAAAAGTGTTTTATAGTTACTTTCATAGAGCTTCCCGAGTCTTCCTTGGCAGGTAAACTCCCAAGTATTTTATATTGTCTGAAGTTGCTTTAAATGAAATTTCTCTTTCTAGCTCTTGCTGCTGTATCTTGCTAGTAATATATAGAAATGCTGAGGATTTATGTAAGTTTATTCTATATCCTGTGACTTTGCTAAAGATAATTGTTTCTAGTAGTTTTTAGATAATTTTTAAAGATTCTCTAAGTATACTATCATGTCATCTGCAAAGAGTGAGAGTTTTGTTTCTTCCTTCCCAATTCTAATTCCTGCTTCCAGGATTTTCTCTTTTATCTGATAGTTCTGAAATTTGGCCACAATATTCCTTGAGGTTTTCATCTGAGGATTCCTTTTGGGAGGGGATCAATGTATTCTTTTAATAACTATTTTGCCCTCTGGTTCCATTATATCAGGGCAGTTTTCTTTCAATAGATCCTGAAATATTGAGTCCAGACCATTTTTATCCACAATGTGTTCAGGAAGCCAAGTTATTCTTAAGTTGCCCCTTCTGGATCTATTCTCTATGTCAGGAGTTTTGCTAATAAGGTATTTTACCTTATCTTCTTTTTTTTATTTTTTTTATTTGTTTAACAGATTCTTATTGTCTCATGAAGTCATTAGTTTCCAAAGACTCCATTTTTTTAAAGAAGAATTTTCTTGTTTTACCTTTTGCAATTCCTTTTCCAATTGGTCAATTCCATTTTTTTTAGGTTTTGGCAAGGCAAATGGGGTTAAGTGACTTGCAAAAGGCCACACAGCTAAGTAATTATAAAGTGTCTGAGGCAGGATTTGAATTCAGGTTCTCCTGAATCCAGGGCCTGTGCTTTATCTGCTACACCACCTAGCCACTCTGGTCAATTCTATTTTTGAAGGAGTTTTCCAATTGCCCAATTGTATTTCCCAAGGATTTGTTTTCTTTTTGTGAGATGTTAATTTTCCCTTGCAAAGTGTTAATTTTCCCTTGGGTTTTTTCCCAGTTTTTCCAATTGATTTTTAATCTCCTTCTTGATCACTTCTAAGAAGTCTTTCTGAGGTTCAATAGGTGGCACAGAGGATAGGGCATGCACCTGAGTTAAAATCCAGCCTGAGATACTTAGTAATTACCTAGCTATATGACCTTATGCAAAGCACTTCACCCTATTGCCTTGCAAAAACCAAAAAAAAGCAAGTCTTTCTGGGCTGGAGACCAATTCCTTTTCTCCTCAGAAGTTTTAGCTCTCTTTGAGTTAGGGTCTTTGTCTTCAAGGTAGCTTTGAAGGGACTACCCCTTTTCCCACTGGCCTTTATTTATTTTCCTAAGACCTTGTGTTGGGGAGGGGGTAGTTCATAGACCTTTTGAATTGAAATCCCTAGAGACATAGCTGACTGATATTAGTAAGTTCAATTTGGCCAGCCAGATTGGGGTGCTAGAGGTTTCTCTGGAGTGTCTGTGACCTTGATATTCAGCCCATTCCCTACATCTGAGTGGGTTGGGGAACAGCAGGATCTGGATTATCCTGGAACAATGTGTGCTGTGCTTGACCCTCAGTCTATATAGTTAATTTTCTTATTATTTATTCTGTACTGAGAGAAATCTTCTGCTCACACCTGAACCTGGGGGCTTGGGGATTTTATTATTTTATTTGTTCTGGGAAGAGTCCCTTTCTGCCACATGGATGAGGGCAGGCAATTCAACTAGAAGCATGGGGACTCCACTGAAAATACGGGGCTCTTAGTCCTGATTTTGGATTGAAGTCTAGCTGCGTTGCTGGAGCTCTTCCTCTTGTGTGCTGGAAATTTCCCTCAAACCTCTCTTGAGTTCTCCTGCCTGCTCACAGTCAAAATCTGACAATTCTGTACTCAAAATTGCACCTGAACTTTTTTATAAGGATTTTTTTTATCCTTAATTTGTAGAAATACCACTCCCATATATAATTCTTTTTATGGAGATCATTGTTTACTTGATGATACTGTGGAGACAGAGGAGAGAATTTCTCAATTTACCATGATATTCAGAAATTATCTGATTTAATCACATTTACTTAAAAATTTTATAGACTTACCAAAACAGAAATAATTCTATTTATATTAATTCAGGACACAAACAAAGAGCAAATTTGCTTGATCTGGATCTATTATTCACAATCTTTGAAAGATAGAATGATTTGAAACCTGTTAACTCCCAGATATATTCCCAAATTTTGTGATCAAAATTTTCATTTTTGCTAACAGAGCAGCTTCATATGAATGTGTTATATCCAGAGATGAAATGAGAGGAAAGTGGACAGAGGAGGAGCAAAATAAAAGAGAGACTTTTTTTACTATTTACTATGACAAAGTCATGGGAAGGATTTAGAATTTCTTTATTCAGCTCATTTTATAACTTCAGAACTTAAAGTAAATAGTTAAAGAGGCCATTCTCTGTCTCATTTCTTTCTCACTTAACCTTAATCACTGGATGGGGAGTGCCTAAGATAAACTGAGAGCTGTTAAAGATCCTAGTTTAAAAAAGAGGCCAAGATCTCTCATTACCATCTCCACTCATCCTAATTCATGTCTGATCACTAGAATCAGATAATTCTAAAGGAGAAAGTGAAGCTGATGGCTTTGCACATTTCTTTCTCAATTAAGTCCAATTCACTTGTATGCCATACATGACATTACATCTTTTATGTCATAGTCTTCTTTGAGAGCAAAGGACAAAAGACAATGTACTGATTTTCATTTGTGATAAGGGGCTTCCTTAACTTGAAATAGAGGCATCAATATAGAGTCAGGAGTACAAACTCTTTGACTGATAGGAAGTTTTCTAGCCTTTCCAGTATAGGGAAAACAAGAATTTTAGGACCAGAAGATGCCTTTCTGTTCCATTAAGCATAGAAATCTAGGTTTGAGTTAATTTCTATAGGATATAGGACTTGTTTCTGGTCAAAGGATTTGTCACTTTTAAGAAACTTCTGAATATAACTCCAAATTTTTTTTTTCCAGAATGGCTGGACAAGTTTAAAATCAACACTAAATGCATTAAAATATCTGTCTTTTGTGCAGCTAGGTTACTCAGTGGATAGAGCTCTGGCCCTGGAGTCAGGAGGACCTGAGATCACATCCGGCCTCAGACACTTAATGATTACCTAGCTGTGTGACCTTGGGCAAGTCACTTAACCTTATTGTCTAGCAAAACCCTAAAAAACCCAAAACAAACAATTTGTGGTTTTCCTGACAAAGTCATATGAAGGATTTAGAATTTCTTTCTTCAGCTCATTTTACAGCTTCAGAATTTAAAGTAAATAGTTAAACAATATTTTTCCTGGATCACACAGCTAGTAAGTGTCTGAGGTCAGATTTGAATTCATGAAGATGAGTCTTCCTTATGTCAAGACTAGTGTTCTCTCCATTTCTAGTGCTCAGTGGTCCACAAAGCACTTTCAGCTATGAGAAACATAGAGGATATTGGGCATGCAAAAGTAATTTCTCAGAACTATATTGTGATAGAAGATTAATTCCCTATAGAAAATATTAGACCTGCATCAGATCATCTTGTCTCACTACCTGGAAGTTAAGCTCATTATATTAATTACAAAAAACAGTAGAACAATTCTCAGGATGTAAGGAGACCATCATTCCAAGAATAAATAAATGAAGAATTCAGGAAGAGGTAAGAAAAGAAATCAGGAGGAGATACTGACATTATCATCTTTGTAGATGTTTCAATTAGAGATATTGTACATATTCTTATGTACAGATCACTAAGGAAGTTAATGATTTTCTCATATCCCAAATGATATAATATATTACTCACTTTCTCAGTTTTTTTGTGACCATCATAGGATAATCTCCATTGCCTAGAGTTGTTTGTTTTTGTCAATTCCAGAGAATATGAGTACAAGGTAGGGGGGAATTGTGTTTTTCTGTTCTGTTTGTTTCAACCCTCTATTTTTTTTTTTAGATTTTGCAAGGCAATGGGGTTAAGTGGCTTGCCCAAGGCCACACAGCTAAGTAATCATTAAGTGTCTGAGACAGGATTTGAACCCAGGTACTCCTGACTCCAAGGCTAGTGCTCTATTCACTGTGCAACCTAGCTGCCCCTCAATCCTCTATTTTTGAAGGCTCTTATAATTTTAGTGTTAACACCAAGGAGTGCTATTTAACAGCAATCTGGGGGACTTCAACCTATCAAAGTAGTTTTGTTGGTTTTTATGATGCTGTTACTGCATAATTTCTTCTCCAGGTTCTTCTCATTTTGCCCTGACATTTTTCTTTTCTTGGAGGACATAACTGGGCTATATCTACTTTACACAACATATTTTCTCCTATCCCTTCTTTTTACACTGACATTCCACAATACCTGTTCGCCAAAGCTTTCCCTTCTCTGATCTGACTGCAGACTCTTTTGGGATCAGATGAGGAAACTGAAGTTCAGAGGGTTGAAATGCTTTTGTCATTGTGACTATGTATATCGAACCAGAACTCCAATCTAGGTCTGTTATTAGTGAGATTCATTGCCCTTTTAAGTCTGTCCATAGACTTAGATCAAAATCCTGAAAGTTATTCTTACCTCTTGGATTCAATTATATCTATAAGAAAATGAAACAACCTGTAGCAAAGTTAAAAAAAAAATCAAGGTCTCTCTAGATATTATCCTATATGAATCAGTTTGCTCTTTGGTCACCTGAAAGTTAGCCTGACCACAAGAGACGCATTTTGTAAAGCAAGGAAGTCAGTACTGCTAATTATATTTGTATTTTTCAGAATGAACATTCAGTGCTCTGAGACTCTGGTCCCTGACCTAAAGCCCAAGGAAGAACTTTGAACCAGACAGAATTGTTCATCACAGGATCAAGAGCTACCTGAAACTGCCCTACTCTCCAAGTGCTTAAATGAAAAATATAACTATCTTTCAGTCACCCAAGATACTTAATAATTTTTGTTGCTTAGTCAATTGGCAGCATATTTAGAAAAGCTCCCTAGGGCTTCAGCTTTATGAAAGCTCATTAAAAGTAGGCTATTCCCCTCACACAGCTCTTATTTGTTCCTATGTATTTGGACAAAAAAGAATTCGTTACAAAGCTATATCTATGAATTTTCCTTCCTCTCTTGCCAGGATGTTATCAAGCTGTGACTGCTGATATAATAAAAGGAGTTTTGTGGTTCTAACACAGATTATCATAGAAGCAACCTGCTTTCTCAGAAGGAGGAATTTAGCATACAGAGTTGACATTCTTATATTCAGATTTAAAATGCTTCTCAGAAGGAAGAATCAAATTTTGACAAAAATATGAATTTTGAATTTCATTTTTAATTTTTCAATTGCATGTTATGAAAATTTCTCAACATTCAACCACTCGCATATATATCAATGTATATATAGAGATATATATTTAAAATTAAAGATTTTTCTACCACTCTCCCTTCCCAACCCTCTCCCCTCAATAGCTGCATGTTTACATCATACTCATTTTTTTTTCTGAAGAATTAGGACTAAGGGAAAAGAAAGAAAACCTGGGATAGGGTGGAAAAATATAAGATAAACTTTAAAAGAGTAAACATATTATCCATTCAAATTCTATGTTTTCTTTTCATTATTCTTGTTTTGTCTCCAGACTTGGTTGTTGTTATCCATAAGGTCTCTCAGGCTTGTATTTTTCTGTCCTGCTGAGAGAATTCGCATCCATCATAGCTGATCATCTCCCAGAGTTGTTGTTTATATGTTGTTAATTTCTGCAATGCTTCCCAGGCTCCTCTCCCTTTGATCAGCATCAGATTGTGTAGTTTCTTTCCAGGCTTCTCGTTATTATTATTATTATTATTATTATTATTATTTTATTTTTTTGCAAAGCAATAGGATTAAGTGACTTGTCCAAAATCACACAGGGAGGTAATTATTAAGTGTCTGAAACCAAATTGGAACTCAGGTCCTCCTGATTCCAGGACCAGTACTCTATCCACTGCACCACTGAACTGCCCTTAACTACCTAACTGTTGCAACCAATCATGATTTCTAATAGAACAATATATCATCATATTCATATACCATACACTGTTCAGTCATTTCAGAATTGATGGATATTCCCTCAATTTCCAATTCTTTGCCATTACAAAAGGAGATCCTATAAATATATTTGAACATGTGGGGCATTTCCTTATTCTTGTGATTTCTTTTGGACCTACTATTTATATTGCTGGGTCTAAGGTAGAATCAGTTTTATTGCTTTTATGGGCATAGCTCCATATTAATCTCCAGAATAGTAGGATTAATACACAAGTTCATTGATAAAACATTAATGTCTAAAAATTCCCACCACGTCTCTAATATCAAACAATTTCTTTTTGTTATCTTAGTAGATTTGATTGGTGTGAAGTGATACCTCATAATTGTTTTAATTTGTATTTCACTAATCAATAATGATTTGGAGCATTTTTATATGATTATATACAACTTTAATTCCTTTGTTTGAAAACTGCATCTTCATATCTTTTGACCATTGATCATTTGGGGAATGCTGTATAATTTTATAAATTTGATTCAGTTCTCTAGATTTTGGAGAAAAGAAACCTTTATCAGAATCCCTAGTTTTGGAAATTGTTCCCTCTTTTTCTATTTCCATTCCAATCTTTGCTGTATTGGTTTTATTAGTGCAAAAATATATTTTTTATTTTAATAGAGACAAAATAATCCATTTTACCATCGAGCATGTACTCTGTTTCTTGTTTGATCATAAATTTCTCTACTTCCATAGATCTAACACAAATGCATTTCCAGAGTGGTTAATTGGTCTCTGGTATCTCCCTTTATGTCTAAATTCTGTAAACATTTTGAATTTATTTTTGTAATAAGATGTTAACTATGGATTTGTGACTAGTTTAGTTATACAATTTAGCTATGTACTATTTAGCTAAATTATAGTTTAGCTATATCGTTTACTATACTATTTTCCAGTTTTTCCCACTAGTTTTTCTTGAATAGTGAATTCTTATCTCAGAAGCTAATATCTTTGGGCTTGTCAAACATTAGATTACTATAGACATTTTCAGTTGAATCTTTAGTACCAAGTTTTTTGAGGGGAAAGGTAATGGAGTTTAAATTATTTGGTCACACCTAGGTCATTGTTAAGTATCTGAGGCCACATTTTGAAACCAGGTCCTCCAGATTTCAAGGCCAGTTCTCTATACACTGAGCCACCAAGCTGCCACTTTTTGTACCAATTCTTATCCACTTGTTCATTAATCATTTTGTTAACCAGTACCAGACAGTTTTGATGACTACCACTTTATAGTATGGTCTTAGATCTTGTTTAGTTAGGTCACCTTCCTTTGACTATTTTTTTTTATCAATTCCTTTGATACTCTTGACTGTTTGCTGCACCAGTTGAAATTTGTTAATACTTTTTCTAGCTCTTAAATATAGTAAAAATAATTTTTGGTAATTTTGTTGGTATGGTACATATTAAGTCATTTAATTTGAGTAGAATTGTAATTTGGATTATATTAGCTCAGTCTAACCATGAGTCACTGACATTTTTCCAATTGTTTAGATCTGATTTTATTTGTTTAAAAAGCAATTTGCAATTGTGTTAATAGAGGTTTTTGGTTTGCCTTGGGAGGTAGATTCCCTAGTATTTTTATGTTGTGTAAAGTTACTTTAAATGGAATTTCTCTTTCAATCTCTTGAAATTACCTAAAATTACCTAAATTCCATTTCCATTTCCATTGTCTTTCTGCCAGTCCAATATGATTGTCAAGTTCTTCTCTGTGAATCTCTCTACTCAAGATCTCTTGCTCAGAGTGAACAATTTTATATCCTTACTTGATTCATGATTAGCAATTGGAGTTTATTGTTTTGTCATCATTGTCTTCTTTACTTCATCATCATTACATTAAAATATTTTCCTTTGTGCTCAGATTACCAGTGAAAAAACATCAAAAAAAAAAAAACTCAAACATTTTTTGCTAGTCACAACCAAATCATTTTGGTTTCTTTGCTTCTTATTTCAGGTTATTTTGTACACCTACAACCTCCTTCAGATTCTGAATCCATTCAAGATATAATATTCTATTCTATTCCATAATATCTTGTCTTCTGAGCCCTATTATATACAATCTACTGAATAAACAGATAAAAGGGGTGATAAGAATAGTAATGAGGAGAAAGGTTCTTTTTTAATGGAATTAAACATAATGTATAATTCTTTCCTAATGCTGTTGGCACTAATTTATTGATAAATTTAAAAATCTCCTACACATATGCATGCAAACAAATATATTAATTTTTTGGTTTATGGGGAGTTATTTGTATGTTGAGGGTCACAGATGAATAACTGGTCTGAATGAGTAAAAAATTCCTTGTATTGACTTTGATAATATCAACATCAACAGCATTATTTCACTTAAAGGCATATACAAAAATTCAAAAGAATTTTTTTCCCTTAGCTCTTATTTGATATTTGACATGTGATGCTTGTCCTTCAATTTCAAGGAAGACTATTAAATGAGGATGGTGATGCCATGACAAGCAAATGAATTGGATTTAAGAGAGGGTACAGGCTGCCCTAAATCACCAGCCTCACTTTCTCCTCTATATCCATCTGGATCCAGTGACCAGACATGAATTAGAATGAGTAGATATGGCCCTAGATGTCAGAAAATCAGAATTAAATTACTTGCCCAAAATCATACACAAGTATCTGAAATAGATTTGTACTTAGGTCCTCCTTACTCCAGGGCTGATTCTCTATCCAGTGCTCTACCTAGCTGCCCCCAATGGCATAGAAACTATAAGCCATATATGGTTTGGATTTTTTTTTCACTCAAATTCACACAGACAGCTCTTTTCCCTTAAACCAAAGCAGAGTTCATCTCAACCTAAGTGTTCTGTAGATTCCACTGGAGTTTAATAGTATGTATTTTATTTCTTTTAAGTAATATGAATGTTTTGGGATTTTTTTTGCCTATGAATATGATGCAGTACTACTGTATTATAAGAAATGAGATCAATGAACTTAGAAAATAATAGAAAGAATTGCGTCTAATGGTAGTCATCTCTATGGAGGGAGGCAGAAGAAAAACAAAAGAAATTTGCTTTTTTATGTATTCAAAAGGACTAGCAAGCTATACATAATGGATTTTCAATCCCATAATATTTTTACTTTATTATTATAGAAATTTGTATTTCATTACATAAATTACAAATGAATTGCACATGAATTACAAATTTAAAAATAAAGTTACTTGATTAATTTATTTTCCTTGTTTTCAGATCATGTTGAATGAAATAGAGTTCCACAGTTGGATATACTCTGTATGCTTTTGTTGTATATGGAAATTGTATTTTCTTACATTACCCATCCACATGGTCATATACCTAGTTAACATAGAATCAGCAATTCTGGATAATTTTAATGATTTCCTAATTGTTTTTCAGCACTCAGGGTTTCCCTCTTCAAGAATATATCCTTCATTTATCACACAATTGCACAATTACTATATGTAAGGGACAATCCTAAACATACCACTCTCCCATTCAGAAAGTTTGAATAACTACCTATTGCCTCTTGGTTTAGATACAACTACAATACATAGAAATGAAGGCTAAATATTAAACAGCAAGTGGAAGATCATCAAATTTGTAAAAGAGCAATTTGATCAAAAGTTTATAAAGAAATATGGTAAAATGTTAAGAAAGTAAGTGATGAAGTCAAAGAAAAAATAAAAGGCAAAGAACAGAAAGTTTTTGATGAATTTTATTAGGTTTTTTGGGGAAAAGTAAGTTAGTGATTTGGAACACAAGGAGCAATTACAGAAAAATAGTCAAAATCAATATCAATAAGATGTAACATATTGAATGAATGAATGAATGAACAAAACAATTATTTTGTAAGAAATTATAATAAACCTGATAAAAGGGAAGGCTAAGGTTTAAGTGAAAATATACTGAAAGTTAAATTTTTAAAAGAAAAATCAAAGGGGAAAAGCAGTAATATCTTGATGAGGAGGAATAATAGAAAAGAAATGAGAAAAATATAAATGGAGAAAGATAGCATGGAGAAAAATTCATAATCAGTAATCTTAATTGTAAATGTGAATGGAATGAACTGTCCCATATAATGGAAGCAGATAGCAGAATGAATTAAAAACCATAATCCTAAAATATGTTGTTTACAAGATACATATTTTTTGTTTATTTATTTTGGATTATTAAAATAACCTTATTCTGAGAATATATAACCCCCAACCCCAACCCCAGAAAGATTAGAAACCTCTAGAACAATGAAAGAGAGAGAGAGAGAGAGAGAGAGAGAGAGAGAGAGAGAGAGAGAGAGAGAGAGAGAAACAGTGTACTTCAGTCTGTGTTCAGATTCCAATGGCTGTTTACAGGATAAGCTTTCTTTATCATAAATCCACCAGAGAAGTTGCTTCAATATTTTCCTCACCATTGCTATTACTAGATGTATTTCCCTGCACTCTCTTCCTCCCTACTCTCATCTATTCCATTCTTTCTCTCCTTTCATCCTGTCCCTGCTCAGAAGTGTGTTGTTTCTGAATAACCTCTCCCATGATCTTCCCTCTTTTATTACTTACTCCCCCCTTCCCTTCCCCCATTCCCCCTTATCCCTTCCTTTCCCTCTCATTTTTCTCTAGGGTAAGATAGATTCATTTCCTCTCTGAGCCATTTCTGATGAGATTGAAGGCTCACTCATCCCCCCTCACTTTCTCCCTTTCCACTCCATTGTAAAAAATTTCTTGACTCTTATGTGAAATATCTCAGTCCCCCTTTCTTTCTTTTCCCTTCCTCCCAGTACTTTCCTTTATCACCCATTGACTCCATCTTTTAACTATATTATACCATTAGGTTAAGCTTCTTCCCATGCCTTGTCTATATATACTCCTTTTAACTGCTCTTATAAATAAGAAAATTCATATTAGTTATCAGGATCTTCTTCCCATGCAGTAATACAAATAGTTCAACATCATTAAGTTCCTTCTAATTAGTCTTTGTCCACCTCTTCTATGGTTTACCTGAGTCCTGTACTTAGAGATCAAACTGGTTGTTCCAACAGGAATGTCTGAAAGTCCCCCGTTTCATTGAAAGTCCTTTTTTTCCCCCTGAAAGAGGATGCTCACTTCTGCTGGGCAGTTGATTCTCAGTTGTAAACCAAGATCTTTTGCCTTCTGGAATATCATATTCCAAGCCCTATGAGCCCTTAATGTATATGCTGCCAGATTCTGTATAATCCTGACTATAGAGTCATGGCATTTGAATTGTTTGTTTCTGGCAGATTTTAGTATTTTCTCTTGACTTGGAAGTTTGTGAATTTGGCTGTAATATTCCTGGAAGTTTTTCTTTTGGGATCTCTTTCAGGAGGTGATTGGAAAATTCCCTCAATTACTATTTTACCCTCTGCTTGTAGGATCTTAGGGAAATTTTGCTGTATTATTTCTTGAAAAATGAATTCTAGGATCTTTTCCTGGTCATGACTTTCAGATATCCCAATCAGTTTTAAATTATCTCTTCTGGATCTGTTTTCCAGGTCAGGGTTTTTTTTTTAATTTTTTATATATAGCTTTATTTCTTCCTTATTTCTTTAAAAGTCATCAGCTTACTTTAGTTCTATTCTGCATTTGAAGGAGTTATTTTCTTCAGAGACCTTTTTAATCTTCTTTTCCAGAGGGCTAATTCTGCTTTTAAAGACATTCTTCTCTTCATTTGCCTTCTGTATTGCTTTTTCCATTTGACCTAAACTAGTTTTTAACATTTTATTTTCTTCAGTATTTTTTGTATTTCTTTCACCAAGCTGTTGACTTGGTTTTCATGATTCATCTGTATTGCTCTCATGTCTCCTCCCAATTTTCCCCTCTACCTCCTTTAGTTACTTTTCAAAGCCTTTTTGAGTTCACACATAGCCTGAGCTGATTTTCTATTTCTCTTTGAGGTTTTGGATACAGAAGATTTAACTTAGTATGTATTTTAGTCCTCCAAGGGACCAAAGTAATTTTTTATGGTCAGATTCTCCATTGTCTATTGTTTGCTCGTTTCCTCAGTCTATGACTGATTTTCTGCATTTCCAAGGCTTTGGGTGGTTTTAGGGATAATCCATAGGGACTTTAATTCCTCCAAGGTCTTATGAGAGGCTCTGATTACTCTCTTGCTTGTGCTCTGGGATGTGGATGACAACAGTACTCCCCTCTGTCCTGGAGATGTGAGGGGGGCCCCTGCTCCTTTATGGTAGTATGGAAGTCCACAGTGCAACCTGGATCTGAAAGTGGGTAAACAGCAGAATATTGCTCCAGAGAGAGCAGAGAGACCTCTACAGTCTCACTCAACCCCCTTACCATATGTGGACTTAGAGCTGTGGAAGTGCTGGTTGGTTCCATTGATTCCTGCTGCAGGTTCTCACTGCAAGGCTGCTCTGTGACTATTGCTCCACTCTTGTGCAGCAGAGTTCTCTTCCCACCCCTTCCAGCTGTCCCCAGTGATCCCTACATCAAGAGGTCAGGAAACCGCCCTCTCTTCCACAAACCCAGGCACCTGGCCTGGTTGATCTGCACTACATCTGCACTATGCTGTGGCTATGGCTCTTTCCAACCCCTACCCCCACCCATCCTGGTGAAACAAGCCCTTCCTGAGGAACTTCTAAGTTTTCTTGGACTGGGAAATTGCATCATTCAGTTGTCTGTGGCTTCTACCCCTCTAAACTTTGGCTAGAGACATAATTTGATGGCTTTGGGAGATTTGGGGGAATAAGTTTCTAGGAATTCCTGCCTTCATGCTGCCATTTTGGCTCTGCCTTCCAAGAAACACATTTGAAGCAGAAAGATATAACAGGGTAAAAGGTTGGAATAAAATGTATCATGCCTTAGCTGAAGTTAAAAAAATCTAATCTCAGATAAAATAAAAGCAAAAATCAATCTCATTAAAAAGGATAAGGAAGGAAACTACATCTAGTTAAAAGACACCATTTGTAATGGAGCTATATCATTACTAAACAAATATGCATCTAGTGGTATAGCATCCAAATTTCTAGAGGAAATAAAACTGAATGAATTACAAGGAGACATAGAGAGCAAAACCTTAATAATCCGGGAACTCAATCTCCATCTCTCAGAACTAGATAAATCTAATCACAAAAATAAAAAGAGAAGAAAGTTAAGAAAGTAAATGAAATCTTAGAAAACTTAGATGTGACAGATCTCTGGAGAAAAATTAATGGGGAATAGAAAAATAATAGATCTTTTCCCCAGTAGTACATAACACCTATACCAAAATTGACCATGTACCAGGGCACAAAAACCTTAGAATCAGATGCAGAAAGGCAAAAATAATAAACATACACTTCTCAGACCATTGTTATGCAATTATATCAGCTCCAAGGACTTGTTTTTTGCATTTTGTCTAATGACTAGGCTTGATTGAATGATTAAATTCAAAATTATGATTGTGATTTTTTAAAATTAATAATATAATTTCATATTAACATTACTGTGCTGAGAATACAATTCATTTACCAACTCATCTCTTAAATAGAAATAAAGTTAATAGTTAAATGAATAAACTCAGTAAAAGATTGGACAATGGATAAAAGTTGAACATTAAAAATCTACAAGAAATCACAACAAATATCTAATGTAAAGCAGAGATGTGCTTTAAACTTCAGATACAGGCCATATGATAAATGATATACCTGTGTACCACTGAGTCACATTAAAATACAATTAGGGAATATTGAACAAAACAAATAAAAATTCAAATGAATAGAGATAATGCTAATTTTCTAAACTAATATGCAGTCCACAGGCAAACATTAATTTTTGGTGGCATCCATTTCAATATGAGTTGACACAACTGATGTTAAAAATCATTCCAGCAGTATATTAGTAAGAGAATCACAAAATTTAGAGATTAAAGGTATATTCCAAATCATATATTTCAACCAAGGAGTCTCCATTGTATACCTATGGTGTTAGGTGTCTTTTAAATTCTGAAAAAAAGGATCAATCACTTTTCTAAATGAAAGCCTTCAAATATTTGAACTCAAATAAAATGTTCATTCTGAATTTTCTCTTTACTAGACTAAATAACTCATAGTCATATGACTTGAGATTAACATTTTTTATTTATCTTGGTTTATTCATGGATGGTGTTTGTCCTTCTTATAGAAGACTATTTTGATGCATACATGATGACATGATTTACACAATTAAATTTATTATAGTGAGGGGAGTTTTGTGCAAAAGGATCCTTCCATTTTCCAGAACTGTTTCACCCCTTTGCATGATTAATAGGAAACAGGATTTTTAGTAATGTTTGGATACTGCAATAGTCCTTGGCCTTATGGATGTAGCTTCCTTCCCACATGGATGTAGCTTCCTTCCCACATCAACAAGGCTCTCTGGCAGTCCAGCAATGTTGAATAAAGTAGCAGCACATAATCTGTGGAAAGAAAACAGTATATTCAAGCTTGCCTCATATTGCTCTAAGTGTCAGTATAACGGTTTTATGATATGATTGGCAATGGCTTTAAACAATAGGACAGTGTCTGTTTGCCACTCATAGGTCTATACTGTTCAGCTATGCTAGTTCACCTCCAGAGTTGGAACTCACCAGATGCTGTAGGAACCTTCCAAATTACAAATGCTTTCCAAAGTGTGGTCCCCTCTTGGGCCAAATACTTTCCAGGGATAACCCTGCCCTTCACAAGAAAAAGGAACTCTTCCTGGAACTCCTACCAGTTTCTCTGGAGTTGTTGGTAATATTACATCTATTTCTGCCACTCCAGATTCTGGGTTCTCTAGTTGACTTCCTTAGTTGAGACCCTCACTATTCCTTTCAGATCAGTGCTCACTTATTTGTCCAGACCACCTGGTATGGATTATGTATGGCTTAATCATTGTTGCAAGCATATTCTACAGGCAGGATCAGACAAGTAGAATGGAGGAGAGGATCACAACAACAAAAAAACAAGCTGACAATCAAGAAGAAGCTTATGGGCCTTTCTACAATCTGCCTTCTTGGGTTCAGCTCCTCTTCTGCCTTGCTCTTTTGGCTCTTACTCTTTCTTGGAGACACACAGACACCACTGCCTAGCTCTGCAGGTGGGTTCCACCATCAAAGCTCTGAGAGTTTGAGGGGAAGGGCATTATGGCTGGTGGAGTGCTTGAACCAGCATAAGGGGAAAGAATGACTGTTCACCATCATTGATTGATAATGCCCTTCATGCTACCTATTGGGTTATGAGAGTGTCACTGGGGTCCCCTCTAAGATGAACAAGATTTGTAAAGTTGACACCTGGTAGAGATGGGTGAAGGTCCCATGGAGGGAAGCTAGGAACACAGGAGAGAAGAATGCACACTACCCCTTCCCTCATCAACTTTCCCTTTCCTGCTCCATGTTCATGAACTTAGAATGGAAGGTATGCATTAATCATGGAGGAGTAGCAACATTGGTGTGAGGACTTGCTTACCATTTTTCAAGGATTGCTTTCCTATCTTTGGTATCTACATGTTGTACAACTTAAACCTGTGGCTTCAAGAAGCGGTAACATGTGCAGCAGCCACACCCTGGGAAAACCATCTTCCTACTTGGGCCAAACCATACTGAGTATAACTTAAACATATTGGTGCTTTCCAAGGTGTGGAGAACATCTACCATAAGTCCATGAAAATTTCCCCCAGCCATTTTCCAATGGTCTTGAAGGCAGCTGAACTAGACTCTGTAAAAACCTTAGAATTTGGTCAGAAATTAAAGCAGACACTAAGGTCATTTAGGGCATCCAGGGCCATCTCCATTCATCTTGACTTTTTTTTTTTGCTTTCTTCTGAACTTCTTTTAATCTAGAAGAGAAAATGAAGCTGATGACTTTGTGTAACTCTTCCTCATTTAAATATGATTCATATGCAATTCAAGACCACTTCATAATGAAAGATCAACAATAACTCAGAAAAGAGCACTGTATTCCTGAAACAATTTCATCACTATTTATTTGAAATCAGAGGAGATGATATATTTCATGCTCCAATTATTAACTATATGAATAATTACATAAAATGATAAATAAATAAAATAAATAACACCAAATATATCACTCTTTAAAAAGTGACAGAGATGGTCATAACACATATAGTGTCTGGATGGACCTGTGTTTTAATAGGTTAACAATGTTGCAGTGACATGAATTATCCCCAATCACTGTTTATTAGTCCCTTCCCTATCACTTATATTCTTTAACAATCTTCTTAGAGCACTAAGAATAAAATGACTTACCCAGCTTTACATATAACAACATAAAGATTATAGACAGATCATATCAGTGAAGGTAGATAAAGGCTGTCAAAAGTCAATATTGGAAATGCTGGGAGGAAATGGGAATAGTGAAACAGGTATATTCACTTTTTTGTGGGCCTATAAATGTTAGGAACTTTTTGGAAATCAGTTTACAATTTGCATGAAAAAAATTACTTGATTATGTGTAGCTTTTAATGCTGTGAAACATTAATGGACTTATACTTCAAGCACATATATTATAAAATTGAAGACATGAGACTATACATAGCTATCCTTTCATAAAAAAAAAACAACACGGGAGGACAATTGCTTTATAAAGTGAGAAAATATATTGTAGGGGAGAGCTACTGAGATAGGAGAAAGAAGTCAGGAAGTTGCTGGCACTCTTCCCAGTTTCCTTAAGAAAAAATGTTACATCAAACTTCTAAATGGATTCTGGACAGACAGATGTTCAAAAAAGATGGAGTGAAACAGTTTCTCTGTTTTAGATAATTTAGAAGGACTTCAAGAAAGGTCTGTCTCACTTGGATAAAAAGTGAGTGCAGCCCAGTGCAGAAAAGGTGTGGACAAGTCAGTAGCAGAATCCTAGCCATTGCATAGATCATCCTTGATCCAAGTTCAACAGGCCAATGGCATAGGAGGGCAACTGTTCCCCAGCACAGAAGGTATATTGTGAACCTTGGAATCCTTGCACAACAGACAACACCAGGTCTAGCCACTCACTGCAGTGAGAAAACCACCATAAGCTGAAGACCCAAAGAGGAAAGTCATTGACCAGACACCTTGTCCCAACAAAAGAAATTTAGAACAGTTCCGCCCTGACTCAGGAGTGGAGCTCAAATTTTAAAAATGATCAAAATTAAAAAATTAAAAAGAACTCTAACCAGAAAAAAAGCAACTATGTTGGGAAAATCAAAAGGTGAACTCAGAAGACAATGGTAAAATGCATACAAGTGAATTCTTGAAGGATATATGAATTGATCTCAAGTCCAAAAAGTCCTCTTGGAAGAACTCAGCAATGATTTTAAATATCAAGCAAGAGAAAAAATTGGGAAAAGAAAAGTGACTTATGCAGGAGAATTAGGGAAAAAGCCAACAACTCAGAAAAGGAAATATAAAAATTGATTAATGCAAGAAATATTTTGAAAAATATAATTTCCCAAATAGGAAAAAATATGCAAAAGATAATGGAAGTAAATAAAATGAGAAATTTTAGAGTTGGTATTGCTGAAGCTAATGATTGTAAGAAGCATTAAGAATCAGTCAAAATCAAAAGAATGAAAAAATAGAAGAAAGTGTAAAATAACTTATTGGAGAAAACAACTGACCTAGAAAATAGATCTAGGAGAAATGATTTAGAAATTATTGGATGAACTGAAATTCATTAAAAAAAATAACAGACTGCGACCCAACAATTCCAGTTCTAGGTCTATATCCAGGAAAAAAATCATAAAAAATGAGAAAATTACACATGTTCCAATATATTCATAGCAGATCTTTTTGTAGTGACAAAGAATTGGAAATTGAGGGAATGTCCAACAATTGGGGAATGGATAAACAAGTTATGAAACATGCATAATATGGAATATTATTGCTATGTAAGAAACCATAAATAATCAGACTCTAGAGAGGTATAGAATCAATTACACAATCTGATACTGAGGGACTAAGAGAAAAATGTACACATTAACATCAACATTGTGAGAGGACGATCCTTGATGGAAGCAGCTCCTCTCAGCAGTTCAAGAGAGCTAGGCAACTGTATTAGATCGGCCATGGACAATGCTATCCCCATCCAGAGAAAGAAAAACAAAAACACCAAAACAAAACAAGAAACAACTCTTTAGAATCTCGTGAAGACTTTATAAAATATATTTGTTATATATCTCTTTCCCTTAATCCTCATTCCTCATACTAAAAATGAGTAATCTGTAAATATATTTATCAAAAATATGTATGTACAATGCTAACCTGATTGTTCACCACTGAGGAAGGTGGGAAGGGATGGTAGAAGGAAATTTTGTTATTTAAACATCTACATATGTATATGGCTGAAAAATAAATAAATAAATAAATAAATACAAATTTTTTTAAAAGAAAAAAATAAGAGCCTGGAAAATATGTTTCAGGAAATTATCAAGGAAAACTGTCCTGGTATCCTAGAATCAGAATGCAAAAATCTTGTCACTTCCTGAAAGAGGTTGCAGAATGAAAGCTCAAAGGAATAATGTAGCCTTATTCCAGAAAAAGCAAGTCAAGGAGAAAGTATTACAATAATCCAGAGGCTAACAGTTCAAATATCAAGGAACTTCATTCAGGATTATAGAATTTAACAGATTTAATTTGAATTGAGAAAAGGCCCCAACATATAATATCTAAGTAGACAAAAGAGTTTGTTTTATAACCAATAATCAGCTCTCCAGCAAAATTGAGCATATTCTTTCAGGGAAAAAAAAAATGAACATTCAATGAAATAGGGAACTTTAAAATTTTCTGATGAAAAGACCAGAGTTGAATAGAGAATACAAAGTTCAAAGACAAAATACAAGAGATTCCTAAAAAAAGGTAATAAATTCTTTTCAACTTTTTCCATAGCTGCATGGGGAGATGATATGCATAACTCCTGAGAACTCTATCTTATTATAACAGTTAATGATATTTGTCCTTTATTCTTGAAGAAGATATTGTCATCAAGGACATGATGGTATGACAAGTACATGAATCTGATTTGAGTGGGGGGGGTCTGTATGCAATTAAATCATGAACATATTCATTTACTCTAAGAACAAATGGCAAATGCAAAACAAAATTAAGGGATCAGAGAACCAAGTGGACAAGGTGGAACACACTACTTTTGTCTTTGTAGAAGTTTGGGGAGCTGTGATTTTCAAAAGATTTCTACTCTGTCAAATGTCATTACTTTGTTGGTACTTAACTAGTTTGTCTCTTATAAAGCAAGACAATATGTGATAAGGAATTCTTTGGGACTGAATGTAATGTAAAAAGTAAAATGTATTTTGAGACATTTTATGCAAGATTTTGAAACTCTCCTTTTGTCAGTCAAATTCATAACCATAGTTAAAGGTATTTCTGTTTCAACTGAGTTTATAAGCCAAATCATCTTAGGAAACTTGACTTTTTCCTTTTCTACCCCTTGAAGAATGCAGGAAGAGGGCTTATTTTATTTTTTGAGGGAATCTGAGAGATTATGAATCATATAACCATAATACTTATTCATAAACAAGCACATTAATTATTTTTTCTCAAACACCAGCCCAATCCTTCTGAGAGGACTAATTAGCTTAGTGGGGATTTTTTGGTTGTTATTCATAGAAAATTACACCACTAAAATGATCTTTGCCTCTCTGTATTTGAGTGAAGAGCAGGGACAATGTCCCCAAGGAAATGCTACCAAGGGTGAAATTGGTCTATAGAGCCATCCTTTCTAACAAACTGTCCAACTTCAACTATAAATATAATTAGAAAGATTGAGGGGAAATATGCTTCCCAATAGTAGGCAGTGGAATTATGAAGGTCAGATAACAATGGAATCTTTATAATTTTCTGTCAATTCAGTATGAGTTGAGTGTTTTCTGAAAGTCTTTTCCAAGAAAAAAAAAAATCAGCAGACCTTTGTGAAACTCAGACTAGAGAAGCTAATAGCAAGAAGATTTGTTGTCTAGTTAAGGTAAGATATGAGTGTGAATGGAATACTTAGTATCCCCTTTTGTTTTCTCTTCTCACCCTTCCTTTTTTCTTCCTTCCTTGTTTCCTTCCTTCCTTCCTTCCTTCCTTCCTCCCTTCCTTCCTTCCTGCCTTCCTACCTTCCTTCCTGCCTGCCTTCCTGCCTTCCTGCCTTCCTGCCTTCCTCCCTGCCTTCGTTTCTTCCTTCTTTTGTTTTCATTTTCTTTTCTTTTATCAGGTCAATTTGCTCCCTTGAATGCCATTCCATAGGAGACAAGCTGGGAGAGATCACTTATTTTAGTTGCCTTATGAGTCTGAATGGAAGAAAAGTGAATTGAAAGGACCAATAGAGCCAGTAATGAGCTATGGTAAAAATTAGATGATGAGAGATATTCTGAGCATCAGAAAGAATAAAAGGCCAAGTTAACAGACTTCACCTGTCTCCTATTCCTATATGGGAAAAATATATTAGATCTCTACCATTCACTTGCAACTTTCAGTCATTGAGAAAGTATGTAGAGGGTGGTGAAAGTAGAAAAAAAATTATAGTTCCTATAAATATTGGTAGCAAAAACAAGCAAAAGGTTTGAAACAATATTTTTAAAAAAATCTCTGACTTTCTATTCTATGATATTTATGGATATTCATAAAGTTAACATGTCTATGGTAAAGGAATACAATGACAAGCACTTTAATACTTAAAATTTCATTATTGAATTTTGGCTTCGGTTACATCATCTTTACTGATGTATTCATTGACAGATAGTATATTATTACCTTTATGCATCCATGATTTTAATAGAATTCTCTGATATAAAAATATTCTTTAAAAGTTCAAGTCTAAATTTCTCATAAAACAGTTTGAGAGCTTTCCTTTGATATGTAACTGGGCTGACCAGAGTCATATATCCAGGAAAAGACAGGTTCCATATCCTATGCAGTAAGGAAAGAAATGGAATAATGAGTTTTTATTGTTATCCGCAACATATCCCTTATAATATCTGACTGATGGACCATTTACTTTCACTCCCTAGGTCATTTACTGAATCTGAAAATGTCTAATTTTACCACCATCGTGACTGAATTTCTTCTTCTGGGGTTTTCTGATACTCAAGAACTGCAGATCTTATATGCTTTACTTTTCCTTGTACTTTACTTAGCAGGCTTGATAGGGAATCTCCTCATTGTCATCATCACCACTTTTGACAGGAGACTCCACACCCCCATGTATTTTTTCCTTAGGAATTTGTCCATTGTAGATGCCTGCTACATATCAGTCACAGTTCCCCTAGCATCCATTAACTCCCTACTGAACAACAGGGTTATTTCATTTTCTGGATGTGCAGTTCAGGTATTTCTGCTCATTTTCTTGGCATATTTTGAATTTACTTTGCTCACTGTCATGGCCCGTGATCGCTACGTTGCCATTTGTCACCCACTTCATTACACAGTGATCATGCGACCCAGTGTCTGCTTGAAGATGACTCTCACATGCTTGGTCACTGGACTTTTATATTCAGGTTTCCATACTGGTTACACATTTCGATTGTCTTTCTGCCAATCCAATGTCATTCATCAGTTCTTCTGTGATATCCCCTCTTTACTTAAGATTTCTTGCTCAGAGACATTCAGTAATATATTATCCTTATTTATCTCTATTCTGGTGGTTGGGTTAGGCTGCTTTGCCTTGATCATTGCATCTTACATTAGAATATTTTCCACTGTGCTCAGATTTCCAGTGAAAGAACAACAAAGAAAAGCATTTTCTACTTGTCTGCCCCACATTATTGTGATTTCTTTGTTCATTTTTCCTGTTGGCTTTGAGAACCTACAACCAGCTTCAAAATCTGGGTCCATTAAAGATATAATCCTTTCAATAATCTATTCCATAATACCTCCCCTTTTGAACCCCATTATATACAGTCTTCGGAATAAGCAGATAAAAGAAGCTATAAAATTTGTAATGAATAGAAAGATTTTGCTAAGTAATATAGCATAAATTCTCTTTCTCATGTAATTTTTCGACCTATTTTATCCAAAAAAAGGAAAAATATCATTAAGCTATAATTTTGCTTGTGAAATTGTGGGATTATGAGTTGTTCTTTATATCTTGATAATTACAGACGAATCACAGATAAAAATGAAAAGAAAGTCCCTAGACTTATATGCAGCTAGGTGGTGCAGTTGTTATAGTAGTGACCCTGGAGTCAGGAGAATCTGAGTTCAAATCCAGGATCAGACACTTAATGACTTCCTAGCTGTGTGACCTGGGTTAAGTCACTTCACCTTATTGCCTTGCAAAAAAAAAAAAAGAGAGAGATTTATAGTGATCTATGCTATTTTCAATATCATTTCCATTACTATCATTTTGAAGCATATTAAAATAATATTATTAATTCTAATGTGATTGGCAGCACTGTTTATGATATGTAAATAAAAATCCTATGTCAGATATGAATCATAGGGTCTTCTTTCCATTTCAAATTCACACAGACTTTTCTGGTTCCTTAGAACAAGACTGGATCCATTTCCACTTTAGGCTTCTGCTGGTTGCTCCTGACAGTAAATTAGGTCCTTTCTTGATTTTTTAACTAACAAGTTTAATTTTTATTTTTATGTAATATAGAGTAGTGATCAATATTGCATACAACTTCTAAATGGCAAATCACTCCTCATCTTTGTCAAGAAAACATCAAATGGAATCAAAAAGTGTCATACTTTATTAAAATGACTGAGCAAAATCATCTACTTTTCTTTTGGAAATGTTCATTTTTAGTATTGAAATGCACAATATTTTTGCAAGATTGAATAAGAGACTGCAGGGAGTAAGGTAATTCTTATATGAGTTTATCCAACCTGTACTTCATAATTTTCCTGAATCTAAATCTACTATTTTCCTACTATTCTATGCTATCACAGTATAATTTGGAAAAACAAAAAAAATACAGAAAAGGATGAGGCTCTGAATTCTCAAATAGAAACTGAACATAAGGGAATGTAATACACTGAAAGCAGAGAAGACAAAAGTAATAAATTATTGTGTAATTTATTATGCAGAGAAAGAATACTGATTTTCCATATGGACATTTTGGGGTCAACCTAGAGCTATAGTTTACACTTTTAACATCCAAATTGGGGACATTTAAAAATACATGGAGATATACGGAGTAAAGATAAATATTTGTGGTGCTAGAGAACATTGGCTTGAACACTGGAGTCAGTGGGACCTGAATTCAAATGTGTCTTCAGCCACTTATCAGCAGTGTGACCCTTGGCAACTCCGAACCCTGAGTGCCTAAAAATATTCATTACTGATCCTGCCATGAAATATGACTGCAAAATCACTTTACACTGACAAAAATGTCTGAATTATGTCACAAAGAGATAACTGTAGCACATAGTGATTTCTTATTTTTTTAAGGAAGGTCATGATTTCTTGACCAAAATTTCAGAATAAAATCAAATAGAAATATTAAAATTACCTTACTGTTTTTTGTCCTATATTTCAGAGAAAGTGATGATACCCCCCCCCCCAACAAAAGAAATGTAGGATACATTTCAATGCAAAAAACTAATCAGGAGTGACTATTGTTAATTAGAAAGTCCAATACCTTTCTATAATCCAATCAATTACTCAAGGGATAAATATGATAAAAATGAGTTAAAGATTGAAAGAATAATTTCAAGGTCTCTGTTCTTGGCTAATTGAAGGAATGTGATAATAAAATGGAAAGCCTTTTCAAAGTACCATTATGATTTATCATGTCTTGCAACTAGACATTCTCTACTGTTGCAGAATGGAACAAAGAACGTTCCTTTTCACTTTAACTGAAATGTATTTATGTTTGGATTTGTTGGAATACATTTTGTAAGAATTATAAGTACAAATGGAATAAAATCAAATAATGTATTTCTCAGTTGAATCTTTGTTTTCAGATTAACAGATCAAGAATAATCTACTATGTAATCCTAATTTTTGGCTAAGGGGCTTACTATAGTGATAATAAAATGAGTAAATGCATGATTTCCATTTTAACTCTTTCTTTGAAAGTAAGAATCTGTTGCTGTGAATAAATTAAGGATTTGGCATGAGTTGAGGACCTCTTGAAAAATTGCTTTGGAGACTTTAAATCCCTGTCTGAATTAATTACTTTATTATTTGGTAACATAAATGAGATTTTTGTCTTTTTAAAAATGAATAATGAAGTTCAATACAATTTAACTATCCTTTATTAAGTACCTCTACTATGATGTTTTATGTCTCTGATATTGAGTCTTCCAAGCTTAAATTGAACATGTATTATAGAAAAAAAGGAAGCTAGATGACATGGTAAATTTTACCACTAAAATGAAAAAAAAACCCAATGTAGATGAATAAAAAAATCATTATCTTGACTCGACTTTAATTTTAAAATTCTCTTCAATCCTATCAATCCTATCAAAATCCTAAAATTAACTTTAAGGATGAAATCAATGACAGTTGGGAAAAATTGTTGTTAACATAACATTTTCACAAGGACATTAAATTAATTGCACTTCTCTCCCATATTTTCTCAGATGTGAAGGAAAAGCATGCACTGAAGTTGAAGGCTTCCTCAAATTCTGTAGATTTAATGATTTCTATCCTGCACAGATATTTTAAGCTCTTATTGGAGATATCATGTCCCATCTTCTTACTATCCCTGCCCCTCAATTCCTGAAAAATAAGAGAAATGAACTAAATGTTTCTAAGTGTTTTATAACTCTCAATTCTACAGTTCAATGATTTAAAGTTCAACAAAGTTTCTTTTTTTTCTGAAAATTTTCCCATATTCAATATGTTGAAATAATTCCTCCCTCGCCAATAAAAACATTCCGGGAAAAGAAGGTGACTGTGACTGAAGTCTTTTTCACATGCATTGTATTGAGTCTTTATCCAGGATGAATTCTCTTATCTTCCATAAGATGTATCCTGAACCTAAAGACTTTTTCACATTGATTACACTAGTGAAGTTTCTCTCCACAATGAACTTTGTGATGTATAATGTGTTTCCCATTGTTATTGTCTCTCCAGTATCTTTTGCTTCAAGTAAGATTTTCCTATTCTTAAAAGTTTTTTTCTGCATTTGTTGCACATAATCTCTTTTTTTTTTATGATGGTCTTGTTTTATTGATCCTTTTTCTTAAACAAATTCATGAAAAATATAGCCAGTATTCAAAATAAAATAGGTGAAATTAAATTTCAAGAGACTGGGATGCCAAATGTTACATTAAATCTAATTTAATTCATACTTGCTTTGCAATGGGTAATGGATCAAACATTAAAAAGAGACAGTATAGGCAAAACACATCTTTCTTTGTACAGCTTTTAGACTACAATAATGATGTACCTCAAATTTATCCATGAAGACAAGTCTAAGATTACAATTAAAAATATAAGACTTTTAGGAGCATTTTAGAATAAAGTGATTCTTAATTTTTCCTTTGTAGGTAGATCGAACACCTCCAAAACACAAATTAGTATTCACAATTAGTATATTTCTCTAAGTAAATTGAGTATTTGGACAGACTCAGAACAAAACAACATTCTAATATTTAGCTAATTAGATAAAAATTCATAGAAGCAAATGGGGGGGGATAACTTTATTTCCAAATAAATTTAAAAAGAAACCAAGTTAACTTTCTATAATTAAATACTAGAAAGTCTACTTGCAAAAATAAACAAGATATTATATATTAATACTTCACTATAAATAATGCGTACCAGAACAGCTATATTTTTCAATTGGTCTTATTAAGAAGCTACTATAACAACAGTCTAAATAAAAATTGCATATTGTGAAGCACTATGAATGGTCCATATTTTTGCCACATACCTCTGCTACTTTTAGGTGGATAACGCATGTATACAAAATTCATCATTCATTTAAGGTTGCTGTTGGTATTATGTGTTTTGAGAAATGTGCATAGCATAAGAACCTTGAAAATATTCATGAATAAAAATATTTTAGGAAAAAATATATATTTGCAGTCTTGTGTAAATTTCACATCAAAATTTCTCCTCTCCCCCTTCCACCCTCCCTTCCCAACCCCCTGCTCTCAGTGGAGAACAGTTGGCGAATATAATATATACAACTTTGTGTTAGACACATTCACAGATCAGTCATCAGTTTGCAGAATTAGGATTAAGGGAAAGAAAAATCTGAAAGAATTTTTTTTAAAAAAGCAAATATGGTGTTCATTAGATTCTGAAGGGTTTTTTGGTTTTGTTTGATTTTTCTCCCTCTGGATGGGGATGACATTGTCCATAGCTGATCTAATATGGTTGTCCTAGCTCTCTGAACTACAGAGAGGGGCTGTTTCCATCAAGGTTGATCATCTCACAATGCTGTTAATGTATACAATGTTCACTTTGTTCTGCTCCCTTCAATTGGCATCATATCCTGTAATTCAATCTAGGCTGCTCTAGAATCCAACCATTTATGCTTTCTTATAGTATTCCATAGCATTCATATAGCATAATTTGTTCAGCCATTACCAAATTGGTGCTATCCCTTCAATTTCCAATTCTTTGCCACTTGAAAAAAGAGCTGCTATGAATATTTTGATACATGTGGGACTTTCCCCAAATTTTTATGATTTCTTCTGGATATAGGCCTAATATTGGAATTGTTGGGTCAAAGAATATGATCAATTTTATTGATATTTGGCATAAGTCCATATTGCTTTCCAAAATGATCGGATCAGTTCACAATCCCACAAACAATGCATTAATGTCCGAATCTTCCCACAACCTCTTCAGCAAAAGAGAATTTTTTTTAAAGTGAGCATAGTGTTCTTTCAGATTCTGTAGGGTGTTTGTTTTTTTTTTTATTCATCTGAATTTCTTTTTTTCTATATAGGTCCTTTTCCATTTCTTATGATATTTGATTTATTCAGTCTTAGTAGTGGCATTGCTGGATCAGAGGGTATTCACAGTTTTGTTGCACTTTGGGTAAAACATGGGGAGACGCAGAACTCTTGGCTCAGTAAGAAAGCAGATGAAATTCAATTTTATGTAGAGAGCAACAAACCAATGGTGTTGTTGCCTTGAAGAGTATTTATGGCCCTAAGGCCTATGGTGGATCTCAAATTCTCTCTGCCAATGGATCAACATTTAACAACAATGTAGACATGATCCTAGAGAGATGGACTGAAGACTTCCATAGCATTCTTAACAGACCATCAGCAATTGATCATTTACCTCAAGTTGAAGTCAAACTGTCCCTAATTAATGTTCCAGTTGAAGAAGTTTTGAATGCCATTAGGTTCCTTTCAAGTGGCAAAGTACATGGTGCTGACTGTATTCTAGTTGAATCTATAAGGTGTGGGGTCCATTACTCATCCAAAAATTGTCTAAAAGATTCCAAGTTATATAGAATGAAGAGGTTATCCCCCAAGAATTCAAGGATGCCTCCATTGTCCATCCCTATAAAGGTAAAGGTAATAGATTGTCCTGTGACAATCACAGGGTTATTTCTCTTTTTGTCATTGCTGGTAATATTATTACCAGAGTCCAATGGGTATATTGATATTGTATTTGTATTCTTTAGGGTTAGAGTTACTAGGGAGGAAAATTGGAAACATTCTTACTTTCACTAATCAATGAGTTTACTGCTCCTTCAAATATATTGGAGCATCAAATCAAGTCAACAAAATTTGATTTCTTCATTGAAATCAATAAATGAATTTTAGAAGTAGAGCAGAAGCACCTGTAGATAGAAGACACCATACTGGAGTCCACTGTTACTGAGGTAATGAGGATCCTTTCCTCATTCATATATTGACTCTTGCCTCCCCCTTTTCCCCACATCCACACATACTCTTTGCTTGAGGGCTTGGAGTAGTTTTGTCACATATAGTGTTGCCTATAATCACATGCATCTCCTCTTAGTTTCTTAGATTTCCAACCTGTGCATGATATAGAATGAACAACTCTCTCTCTGTCTCTGTAGCAGTCATGAACTCCTTTCTTAGGCCTAAAATATAATCTGCTCCCTGAATCAAAAAGTACAATGCCTACCCTATCCATGGCAAAGAATTATCTGGTTTTCATATGATGAGATTTCAGATTCCTGTGCCTACATGATCTGTCCTATTTGTATTTGAGAGTCATTTTTTAATTAAAATTTCAAGGATGGCAGATTGGGATCATGAAAAGAAGGAACTTGAGATAACAATAAAACTATGAATTTACTTCTGTCTCTGTTACTTACTGGAGTTTTGTTTCCTTGACTAAATATTAAAATGAGCATCAATTCTATATTCATCAAAGGACAGTTGAGAGAAAAATCTTTTTCATATTGGAAAGGGCTAATTAGTGCAGTTGTTGGGATACTGGAATCAATTGGGATCAGAAAGACTGGATTGTTAATCCTGCTTATGATACTTTCTAGCTATGTGACACTGGACAGCTACTTTTTTTAGCTATTAGAATAAGATGACATTTTTTAAGCTATGCATATTTTTGTTTTGTATCTTGGTCAAAATAGATTAGATGTAATTTCTGGTTTCATGAAAGCTTGAAATATTAAATTAACTTGGCAAACTCTAAGTGAATAAATATCAAAGGATTGCCCCTTTTCTATTGATGTCTGTATCCTTCCCCTTCATTCTGTAAATGTATCGTCTATCTTTATACCCTCCTTAGATTAACCTTATGTTTGTCACCTTCCCATTCTTCTATTTGCCTTAGGTCTACACCTCTTTAGCTGATCTATAATTTACATAATATCTGCTGTGATCAAAATGGGGGACATTGTGAAAGTAGGAGTAATTTCTCAGAACTACAGTGTGATTAAGAAAATACCAAGCTCACATCAGATCATCTTGTCTCACTACTTGAAAATTAACTTCACTCTGTCAATCACAAAATAGAACAACAAATCTCAGGATGTAAGGAGTCCATCATCCCAAGAAGAAGAAAGTGAAGAATTCAGCAAGATACAAGAAAATAATTCAGGAAGAGTTACTGATTTGATCATCTTTGTAGATTTAGGTCAATAAAAGATATTTAGCAAATTCATATGTGCAGTTTACTAAGGAGGCTAATGATTTTCCCTTATCCCAAGCGACAATGCATTGACTTTCCAGTTTCTTTGTGACCACCATGGGATAATCTCCATTGCATATAGATTTTTTTTTGGTAACTACTAGAGAATATAACTATAATTGGAAAAAAGATGTATTTTTCTCTTCTGTTTGTTTTAACCTCATATTTTTGAAGGTTCTTATAATTTTAGGGTTGACATTCAGGAGTGTCAGTTAGCAGTAATCTGAGTACTTCAGCCTTTCAAAGTAATTTTGATTCTCTTTATGATGTTGTTATGGTATGATTTCATCTCCAGGTTCTTCTCATTTTGCTCTGACATTTTTCTTTTCTCTGGAGGAAATAGCTGTGCTTTATACTGCATATTTTTCCATACCCTTCTTTTATTTTTAACACTGACATTCCCCAATACTTGTTTGCCAAAGCTTTCCCTTCTGTTCTGACCTTTTTTGGATCAGATGAGGCAAGTAAGATTCAGAAAGCTGAAATGCTTTGGTAATTGTGACTACATATATGGAACTGGATCTCCAATCTAGGACTGTTATTAGTGAGCTTCATTACTCTATTAAGTCCGATCTTAGATCAACATCATGAACGTTATTCTTATCTCTTGGGCTCAATTATATCCAAAGGAAAATGCAACAACCTTTATCCAAGTTAAAAAGAAATCTGGGTCTCTCTAGATATTAGCCTACTTGAATCAGTTTGGGATTTTGGCAGCAGGAAGATAGTCCGACCACAGGAGACTGCATTTTGTAAAGGAAGGAGTTTGGTACAGTTAATTATAATGGTATTTGTTCAGAAAGGAACTTCAGTGCTCTGAGACTCTGACCCCTGACCTGGAGTCCAAGGATGAACTTTGAGACAGACGGAATTGTTCATCATAGGACAAAGAGCTATCTGAGAATGCCCTACCCTCCAAGTTCTGAAATGCAAAATATAACTCCCTTTCAGTCACCCAAGAGACTTACTAATGTTTGTTTCTTGTTCAATTGGCAAAATATGTAGAAAAATTCCCAAGGGCTTCAACTTTACCAAAGCTCATTAAAAGTCGGCCAGTCCACTTCCAGAGCTCTTATTTAAGTTGTCCCTATGGATTTAGATAAAAAAAGGATTCTTTATAAAACTATCTCTATGATTATCCTTCCTCTCTGGCCAGGATGTCATCATCCTGTGACTGCTAATACAATGAAAGGATTTTTTGGGCTCTTACAAAGACAATCAGACAAGAAACCTATTTTCTCAGGAGGAGGGATTTAACATAAAGAGGTGGCACTATTACATTGAGATTTATGATGCTTCTCAGAAGAAGAATCAAATTTTGACAAGAAATATGAATTTTAAATTTTATTTATTATTTATTATTTTATTTATTTTAATTGTATGTTATGAAAATTTCTCATCATTCAATCACTTGCATATACGTAAGTTAAATATTTTTTCTATCACTTTTCCTTCCTGCTCCCCTCCTCTCAATAGCTACATGTTTACACATTACTCATTTTGTGTTTCAGGAATTAGGACTAAGGGAAAAGAAAGAAAACCTCTGAATAGGATGAAAAATTATAAGAGAAATTTAAAAATTATAAACATAGTATGCATTCAAATTCTGGGGATCTTTTTTCATTGTTCTTGTTTTTCATCTGAATGTGGATGATGTTGCCCATAATAGGTCTCCAAGGTTGACCTAGATTTCTAGACTACTGAGAGGATTTTCATCCATCAATCTGATCAACTCCCAGTGTCATTGTTAATATCTTGTTAATATGTGCAATGTACCCTAGGTTCTGCAAGATTCAATCAACATCAAATTTTATAGTTCTTTCTAGTTTCTTCTATCATCATCATCATCATCATCAACAGCATTATTATTATTTCAAGATGATGGGGTTAAGCGACTTGCCCAAAGACTCTACAACTAGGTAATTATTAAGCATCTGAGACTGAATTTGAACTCACATCCTCCTTACTCCAGGACCAGTGCTCTATCCACCATGCCACCCAGCTACCCCTAACCACCTAACTGCCCCTACCATGATTCTCAGTTTGACCATTCATGATTTCTTATAGAACAATATACCATCACACTCATATACCATATACTGATCAATCATTCCAGAATTGATAGACATTCTTTCCATTTCCAATTTTTGCCACTAGAAAAGGAGTTGCTATAAATATTTTTGAATATGTGGGACTTTTTCCATTTTTTTTATTTCTTTTGGACATTAACCTACTATTTGTATTGCTGGATCAAAGGCAGAACTGGTTTAATTGATTCTTGGTAACAGTTCCATATAAATCTCCAGAATCAAAGAATCAGTTCACAACTTCACCCCACTACATCTCTAATATAAATAAATTTCTCTTTTTGTCATCTTAGACACTATAATTTGTGTGAAGTGATACCTCATATTTGTTTTAATTTGCATTTCACTAATGAAAAATGATTTGAAACATTTTTTCATATGATCACATACCACTTTAATTTGTTTGAAAACTACCTCTTCTTTTCCTTTGACCATTTATCAATTTAAAATTGTCTTATAATTTTATAATTTTGATTCAATTCTCTTTATATTGGAGGAATGAAACATTTATCAGAATCTCTAGTTGTGAAAATTGTTTTCTTTCTTTCCATTTTCCTTCTTATCTTTTCAGCATTGGTCTTATTAGTACAAAAATATTTTTTTTAATTGAATATAGACAATATCATCAATTTTGGCCATTCATAATGTACTCTACTTCTTGTTTGGTCATAAATTTCTCCACTTCCATGGATCTGACACAAAAGCATTTCCAGATTGGTTAATTGGTCTCTGGTATCTCCCTTTATGTCTAAATTCTGTAAACATTTTGACCTAAATTTGATATAGGGTTTGAGATATCTTGTTTTAGCTATACTCTTTTTCAATTTTCTCTTGAGTTTTTCTAGAATAGTAAGTTCTTATTCCAGAAGCTAATGTCTTTGGGCTTGTCAAACATTAGATCACTAAAGACATTTTCTGTAGAATTTTTTTTGTAGCAATTTTATTTTGGAGGGGCAAGGCAATGGAGTTAAATGACTTGCCCAAGGTCACTCAGCTAGGTAATTATTAAGTGTCTGAGGCCAGATTTGAAATCAGGTCCTCCCGACTCCAGTGTCAATAAAACAAGAAATCAACCTTTGATAGATTTTACATTGATTAATAGCACTTGGAAAACAATAAGAACATAAAAAGAAGCCGAGGGTTATCCATTAGTGGGTAAATAACACCAATTGAAGAGGCACAAAGACCTATTATAGTAGAGGGAAAGAAGAGAGGGTGTGAACACTGAGAGAGAACATCAAAGGTGGAAAGCAGCCCTGAAGAGGACTTGACCTATAGAGGGAATTATATTCATTCCCAGGTTGTTACAAAATCTATGCTACTCCACAGGGAAGTGGGGAGAAGGGAAAGGAAAGGTAAAAAGAGACTGATAAAAGGGAAGGCAAAGGTATAAGTGAAATTAAAATGGACATTAAAATTTTAAAATGTTAAAAGGTGGAGGGAGCAAAACTTTGGTGAAGAGGAATAAAAGAAAAGAGAAAAGTACAAACATGGAAAGATGAGGGAAATAATTACTCATTTTAACTATAAAATGTGAAATGAACTATTACATAAAACAAAAACAAATAGCAGAATCAAGCAATATGTTGTTTATAAGAAAAACATTTGAATCAGAAAGATGCACATAAAGGAATATTAAAGGCTAAAGCTTCATTGGAAGTAAAAAATAGTAACATTCTTGATGTCAGCAAAGCAAAAGCAAAGCTAGATATAAAAAAAAAGATAAAGAAAGAAACTATATATTCTTAAAAATCATCCTAGACAATGAATTTATATTATTAAATCTATATGCAACTAGTGGTATAGGATCTAAATTTTTATTGTAGAAGCTGAATGAATTACAAGACATACAGAATAAAAGGAAAATAATGTGGGACCTCAACGTCTCTCTCTCTCAGAACTAGATAAATACAACCACAAAGCAAACTAGAAGGGAGCAAAGGTGAACAAAATATTAACATACTTAGATAAGATAAACCTCTGGAGAAAACTGAATGGGGATAGAGAAGAATATACCCTTTTCACTGCAGTACATGGCACCTGGGGTGTGCAGTGTATTCAAACAAGAGTGGTATCTTGATGTTAGTGTTGTGGAGTCCTCTTCAGGGCTGCCTTCCACCTTTGAGGTTCACCTGAGCCCCCTAACTCTCACCTGTGGCTCCAAGAAGCTGTAGCATGTACAGTGGCCACACTATGGTAAACCATTTTGGGAGGAGCATTAAACCAGGTTGAGGATAACTGAGAGAGTCTTAAGTTCAATGGTGAATGTGGGAGATATCTACCCCAATGCTGTAAAGTTTTCGACTAGTGGAATGGGTAGAGGAGAACAATTCGTTTCATTGGCCATGAAGTCAGCTGAAACAGCTGCTGTAGAGAGCTTGGTTAGACATGGGAGATGGCCAGATCATCCACTACATCTAGAGCCATCACCAGTTGTCTTGACTGTCTTGCCTCACTGGATCATGATGACTTTTGTAGAGAGAGAGTGAAGAGGAAGACTTCATGCAGCTCTACCTCACATAATCAAATTTACACTCAAAACAAAAGACATCACTCATAATCATTCCTCAATTCCCTGTGTTTCTTCCTTCCTTCCTTCCTTCCTTCCTTCCTTCCTTCCTTCCTTCCTTCCTTCCTTCCTTCCTTCCTTCCTTCCTTCCTTCCTTCCTTCCTTCCTTCTTTCCTTCCTCCTTCCTTCCTTCCCTCTTTCCTTCTTTGTTCTAAATTTCTATAATTTTAAGCTTGAAAGTGTTATTTAGGAAAGTAGTTGTCATAAGAGAAAGGGGGATAGGGTATTAGGACATGAACTCCCTTGAAATTCTCTCTATATGAGATAAAATTAGAGGTAGGGTTCAGAGGAGGTGATAGGACACTCCTTTTTGTTTTCATGAAAGCTCAACAGAAGGAAATCAAAGTGATAAGATTTGGAGACCAGCTATGATGAAAATTAGATGAAATGAGACTATACAGAAAGTAGAGATAATAACTCTTGGTCACCAGACTTCACAATCCCTTGATAGTCCCTGGATAGGGGAAATACATTGTTGTCTGTATCTCCCATTTACTTCCACTTTTTTTTTCCTGTCAGTAAAGTAGTTTGTAGAGGACAGTAATAGGAAAGATTATATTTCCTGTTTTCATTGTCAGCAACAGCAACCAAGATTTTTAAACTATATCCTTTCAAATTTCTGACTTTTCCTTCAAAGCTGTTCATAGCTATTAATAAATATAGGATGACTATGGGGAAGAGATAAGAAGAGAGGCTAAGACCAGATTTCAAACAACTTGACAAAAACTGAAAATATCATTTTTCTTCACTTCTTAATCTTATTTTTCCAATTATATGCAAACACAGATTCAATATTAATTTTTGTTTGTTTTTTTGCAAGGCAATGGAGTTGTGACTTGCCCACGGTCACACAGCTTGGTAATTATTAAATGTCTGAGTTCCAATTTCAACTCAGTCCCTCCTGATTCTATGACCCATGCATGCTCTATCCACTGTGCCACCTAGCTTCCCACAACATTAATTTTTTGTTATATGTTGAGTCCCAAAATTTTCCTTCCCTTTCTTCAGTTCCCCTCCCCATGACAGCAAGTAATATACTATAGGTTTTTCATGTACAGTCATCTTAATATTAGTAATGTTGTGAAAGAAAAATGGAAAAAAAGGGAAAATGTGGGAAAGAAAAATCATAAAAAAACTTTTAAATGTGAAAATAATATGCTTTGGTCTGGATTAAGGTTCCATAGTTCTTTCTCAATATGAAGATAGAATTTTTCATTATATGTCTTCTAGAAATATCTTTGATCATGGTATTGCTGAGAACTATCATAGGTGATCATCACACAATGTTGGGATTATTATTTTCGTAGCGATTTCTTACCTTTTTCAGATTATCTTGACTGATGTATTCACTCACAAATAATCATTATGTTATAGAAAAAAGAATGTCAATATTATGTCATGGGTACATTAATTTTCTTCTATAAATATTTAATTATTTAATAGATAGAATTCCCTGGCAGAGAACTTCCTTGACCAGTAGAAGTCATCATCTTTCATTGAAAACAAATAAAAAAAATAAAAAAATTAGAGAATTTCCTTGAAAGGTAACCTGATATGCCTAGGGTCAAGCAATAAGTATAAAACACAAATCAATTTGCCTGTCAAGGTCTTATTCAGTAATGATAAAAATGTCATAGCTTCTTCTACCTTTTTCAAATACTGTGTATTTAATAAAAGTAGACATATTGATTGATTTATCCTTTGCTCCCTAAGTCACTCTCTTGGTCAAAGAGTCTGAAAATATCTTATTTTACCACCACTAGGTGGAAGGATTTCCTGACATCTGAGAAATTCAGATCTAATATTCTTTATTTTTTCTTCTCATTTAGTATATAGGCCCAATGGGGAATATCATTATTGTAATCCATTGTAAACCATTAAAAAATTATAAACCATCGACAGGAGATTTTTCATCCTCAAGTAATTTAATTTAGGAATTTTTTCATTGTAAATGCCTGTGATTGTAATTTTTCATTATACACTTACTTCTCTATACAGTGATCATAATTCCATGGGTCTATATGCAGATGACTTTAATATGACTGTATATTGCACATATTCATACTGGTTAGACATTTCCATTGTCTTTCTGCCAATCCAATGTGATTCTCAAATTCTTCTCTGTGACTTTCTACTTGAGATTTCTTGTTCAAAGTGAACAATTTTACATTGCTACTTGCTTCATGACTGGTGAATGGAGTTGAATGCTTTGTCTCCATCACTCTATCTTACATTAAAATATTTTTTAGATTGCCAGTGAAAGAACAGCAAAAAGAAAAACACTTTTTGTTTGTGACATTGAAACCATTTTGGTTTCTTTGTTTTTATTTCAGGTTATTATGTATACCTACAACCACCTTCAGATTCTGGATCCATTCAAGCTATAATGATTTCATAAATCTATTCCATAATATCTTCTCTTCTGAACCCTTTTATATACGAGTTACTGAATAAACCTATCAAGAGGCCATAAGAATAATAACAAGGAGAATTTTTTTTAATGAAATAAAACATAAAGTGTAATTCTTTCCTAATGCTGTTGTCAGGAATTCATTGACAAATTTAAAAATCTCCTACATATATCCATACATGTAAATATGTTATTTTTTTGGTTTTGGGGGAAATTTTCATATGTTAAGGGACACAGATGAATAACTGGTCTGAATGAGTACAAAATTCCTTGAATTGACTGATATCACCATCAACAGTTTTATCATCTAGAAGTATATACAAGAATTCAAAATAATTTTTTCCCTTAGCTCTTATTTAATCTTTGTCACATGATGTTTGTCCTTCAATTTCTCTTTTGTTTCTTTTTAGGTTTTTGCAAGGCAAATGGGGTTAAGTGGCTTGCCCAAGGCCACACAGCTAGGTAATTATTAAGCATCTGAGACCAGATTTGAACCCAGGTACTCCTGACTCCAGGGCCTGTGCTTTATCCACTGCACCACCTAGCCACCCTGTCCTTCAATTTCAAAGAAGATCATGGTATCAGGGAGGTGATGCCATGACAAGCAAATGAATTGGATTTGAGAAAGGGTGGAAGTTGCCCTAAATCATCAGCCTCACTTTCTCCTCTATATCCATCTAGATCCAGTGGCCAGACATGAGGCAGGATGAATGGATATGACCCTGGATGTCAGGAAATCATAATTAAATTATTTTTCTAAATTCACCCATCTAGTAAGTGACAAGTGCCTGAGATCAGATTTGTAGTTATGCCCCTTTGACTTCAGGGCTGATGCTCTAGCCAGTACTCTACGCCCACTTATGACAGAAATAAGCACTATAAATCATATATGGTTCAGATGGCTCTTTTCCAACTCAAATTCACACAAACAGCACTTTACCCTTAGAACAATGCACAGTTCATCTCAACTAAGTTTTCTGGGGATTCCCCTGGAGATTAATAGTATGTATTTCTTCTTTTTTTAAAGTAATATGAATGCTTTGGGGTTTTTTTTGCCTATGATTACAATGAAACATTACTGAGGTATAAGAAATTATGAGATTAATGATGTTAGAAAATCATGGAAAAACTTATTCGTGTCTAATGATAGTCATCTCTCTGGAGGAGGAAGGCAGAAGGGAGAAAAGAAATTTACTTGATTTTTTTATTCAAAAGTTATACAATAGTAGATTTGCAGTCTCATAATGGTCTTTTTATTACATTGTTATAGAAATTTTTGTTGTATTCTATAAATTATACATAAATTACAAATTTAAAAATAAAGTTATATGATGAATTTATTTTGCTTATTTTACAACACAGTGAATGAAATAGAGGTCCACATTTGGATTTATGCTGCACTTTTTTTTCTTTTAACATTACCCATTCCCAAGGTCATATACCTAGTTTATATGCAATCAGCACTTTAATACTCTCCTAATTGGTTTTCATGCCTCAAGGTTTCCCTTTTATAGAATCCATTCTTCATTTATCACACAATTGTCCAATGACTATATGTAAGGGACAACCCTAAACATGGCACTCTCCATCCAGAAAGTTTTAACAACTCCCTGTTGCCTTTTGGATTAGATACAACTGCAATACATAGAAATGAAGATCAGATATTACACAACAATTGGAAGAACATCAAAATTATCAGAAGAGCAAATAAATAATTAAAAGTTTAAAAAGAAATAAGGCAGGATATTAGGAAAGTAAGTAATTAAGTAAAATAAAAAATAAAAGACAAAGAGTAGAGAGGTTTTAACAAATATTATTAGGTTTTATAGGAATAGTCTGTGACTGATTTGGTACACAAGAAGAAATTACAGAAAAAAGTCAAAATCAATATCAATGAGATGCAATGTATTGAATAAATGAATAAGCAAAATGATTGTTTCTTAAGAAATTATATTAAACCTGATAAAAGGGAAGATGAAGGTGTGGCAAGTGGTGATACCTGATCTAGGTTTCACAAGGATCTTTGAGACCAGCTCCGTATTTTCCCTGTGCTTTGAGTGACTGCTTGTGATCCCACACCATGTCCTGTATAGGTTGTTAGGCTAACCACATACCAGGAAATATAACAGACACAGATCTTGAAAAACACCTATGATATATGTCCCTCGACATTATGTAAAAATGGTTTATTGCTAAGAATAATAACTAAGGGTTAGAATTAACTGGAATGGAAAATTGTTTACTGCTGTAGCTATTCTATAAATAGCCTGGCTCTCTGATTGATAAATGAAGTCATGTATGACTATCCACCTGGCCTGGTTATTTCTCAGATTGCCACAAACATACGCCTGGGGATACTGACATCACAAATGTATAAGTGAAAGTAAACAGGAAGTTAAATTTTTAAAAGAAAAATCGAAGGGGAAAAGTAGTAAAATTTTGGTGAGAAGGAATAAAAGAAAAGGAATAAGAAAAATATAAATGGAGAAAGACAGCATGGAGGGAAATGCAGAATTAGTAATCTTAACTATAAATGTGAATGGGATAAACTGTCCCATAAAAGAGAAGCAGAGAGCAGAATGGATTAAAAACCAGAATTCTACAACATGGTGTTTACAAGAAACACATTTGAACTTGGGAGATACAGACAGAGTGAATTTAAAAGGTTGGAGAAAATACCTTATGCATCAGCTGAAGTAAAAAAAAATATGTGGTAGCAATTCTAATAAAGGAAAAATAAAAGCAAAAATATATCTTATTAAAAGGGATAAGGAAGGAAAACTTACAAGGCCCATTAGTATTAAACTGAAAGAAGTGAGATGGAGACCAAAATTTGGTAGATTGTTGAGTTCCTTTTTAGTTTTACCCAGGGGCTTGGTAAAATTTTTCTCGCCAGTACATGGCACTTATACCAAAAACTGACCATGTCCTATGGAACAAAAACCTTGGAATCCAATGCAGAATGGCAGAAACCATAAGCACACTCTTCTCAGAATATGATGCAATAAAAATTAGATGTAATATAAGGTCATGGAAAGATAAACCAAGAAGTAATTGGAAATTAAATACCTGTCTCTTAAATAATGGAAAGATCAAACAGGAAATAATAGAAAAACAACAATTGTATCCAAGAAAATAAGAATAAAGAAACTTCATAGCAAAATTCATGGGATGCGGACAAGGCAGTTTTGAGAGGAAACTAAGTCTCTAAATGCCCATATGAATAAAAGAAAGAAAGAAGAGATCAATGAATTTTGTATGCAAATAAAATAGCTAGAAAAAAGAACAAATTAACATCCCGGATTAAATACCAAAACAGAAATTCTGAAAATCAAAGGAGAGATTAATAAAATTGAAAGCAAGAAAACCATTGATCTCATAAATAAAACTAAGAGCTGGTTTTATGAAAATGTCAATAAAATAGACTGCTTTGATCAATATGATTAAAAAAAGAGAAAGAAAATAACCAAATTACCAGTATCAAAAATGAAAAGGGTCAACTAAGCACCAGTGAGGAGAAAATTAAAGAGTTAATTTGGAGCTCCTTTGCCCAATTCTATACCAATAAATTGAAAAACCTGAGCTAAATGCATGAATAGTTACAAAAAATGCAAACTGTCCAGATTAACAGGAAGAGAAATAAATTATTTAGATAACCCCATTTCAGTTTTTGCAAGGCAATGGGGTTAAGTGGCTTGCCCAAGGCCACACAGCTAGGTAATTATTAAGTGTCTGAGACCAGATTTGAACTCAGGCACTCCTGATTCCAGGGCCGGTGCTCTATCCACCATCTAGCCACCCGATAACCCAATTTCAGAAAAAAGAAATTGATGCAACATTAATAAACTTTATAAGATAAAGATTCCAAGTCTAGATGGGTTTACAAATGTATTCTTCCAAACTTTTAAGGAGCAATTAATTCCTATTCTGCCTAACCTATTTAAAAATATAGGAAACAAGTTCTGCCAAACTGTTTTATAACACCTACATGGTGCGCATACCAAAACCAGGAAGAAACAAAACAAAGAAATTTATAGACCAATTTCGCTAATGAAAATGATGCAAAAATTTTGGGTTTTTTTTGCTTTTTCTTTGTTTTTAGGTTTTTTTCCAAGGCAAATGAGGTTATGTGGCTTGCCCAAGACCTCACAGTTAGGTAATTATTAAGTGTCTGTCTGAGGCTGGATTTGAACCCAGGTACTCCTGACTCCAGTTTCTGTGCTCTATCTGCTGTGCCACCTAGCCACCCTCAATGCAAAAATCTTAAAAAAAATTAAAAATGAGACTACAGCATGTTATTACTAGGATAATATATCATTTAGATAGTATTTATACCATGTAATCAGGTTTGGTTCAATATTAGCAAAACACTCAATGAAATTAAAGATATCAGTAGCTAAACAACAGTAATTATATCATCTCAATAGATGCTGAAAAGTCTTTGATAAAATACAGCATCCATTCCTATTAAAAACACTAGAAAGTTTAGGATTAGATTGGGTTTTAAAAATAATAAATAGTATCTATCTAAACCCATCAGTAAAATTATATGTAATGGGGAATTAAACTCGAAACACCTCCAATAAAATCAGGGGTGAAACAAGTTTTCCCATCATCACCATTACTATTCAATATAGTTTTAGAAATGCTAGCTGTAGTAAAAAGAGAAGAAAAACAAATTGAAGGAATCTGAATTGGCAATGAGGAAGTAACATTTTCACTATTTGGAGATGATATGATGATATTCTTAGAGAATACAAGAAAACTATATAAAAAGCCCTTCGAAAGAGTTAACAAAATCAGCAAAGTAGCAGGATAAAATAAACCCAAATAAATCATCATCATTTCTATATATGAACAACAAAGCCCAAGAGTAAGAGATAGAAAAAGATATTCCATTTAAATAACTATAGACAGCATTAAATACTCAGAAATCTACCTATGAAGAGAAACCCAGAAACTGTATGAACACAATGATAAAGCATTTCTACCCAAACAAAGCCAGATCTAAATAATTGGAAAAATATCAAATGCTCATGGTTAAGTCAAGCTAATAAAATCAAAATGACAATTCTACTGAAAGGAAAATACTTATCCAATGCCACACCAGTCAAACTACGAAGTAACTTCTTTATCTAGCTAGAAAAATACAGTAACAAAATTCATCTGAAGCAACAAAAGGTCATGAATAGCATGGGAACTGATGAAAATAAATGTAAAGGAAGGTGGTCTAGCTCTACCAGATTGAAAAGTGTACTTTGAAGTGGCAGTCATCAAAACTGCTTGATACTGATTAAGAAAGAGAGTGATGGATCAGTGGATTAGCACAGGTTCAAAAAAAACTGCTGGGGCAGCTAGGTGGCGGTAGTGGATAAAGCACCGCCCCGGAGTCAGGAGTACCTGGGTTCAAATCCTGTCTCAGACACTTAATAATTACCTAGTTGTGTAGCCTTGGGCAAGCCACTTAACCCCATTTGCCTTGCAAAAAAAAAAAAAAAGAAACTGCAGTAAATGCCTATAGCAAACTACTATTTGACAAATGCAAAGACATCAACTTCTGATTATAAGAATTCACTATTTGACAAATCTTTTTGGGAAAACTGGAAAAAACTACAAAGAAACTATAAAAACTAGGCATAGATCCACATCTCACACCCTACACAAAAATAAGGTCAAAATTGGAATAGGATTTAGACATAAATGGCAATAGTATAGATATATTAATAGAACAAAAAATATTCTTTCTTTCAGATCTATGGAAAGGGGATGAATTTATAATCAAATAATAATTAGAGCACATTATAAACTGCAAAAAGAATGATTCTGACTACATTATACAAAAAAGTTTTTACACTAATAAAATCAATCCTGCTTAAATTAGAAGGAAAACAGAATGTTTGGATACAATCTTCACAAATAGGAGTTCTGGTAAAAGTCTAATTTCTAAAATATATAGAGAACTGCATCAAATTTATAAGATTACAAGTCATTCCCCAAATGATAACTGGTCAATGGATATGAATACATAGTTTTCATAAGAAGAAATTAAATGTACTTATAATCATATGAAAAAATATTCCAAATCATTATTTATTAGAGAAATGCAAATCAAAACAAAAATGAGGTATCCCTGCATACCTATTAGATTGACCAAGATGAGAAAACAGGAAAATGATCAATGTTGGAGAGGTTGTAAGAGGATTCAGACATTGATGCACTGCTGGTGGAGTTGTGAACAGATAGATGTTTCTGGAGAGCATTATGGAACTATGCTCAAAGAGCAATAAAACTGTTTAGACTCTTTGACTCAGCAATTCCAATTCTAGGTCAATATCCAAAAGAAATTATAAAAAAGGGGAAAATCCTACATGTTCCAAAATATTCGTAGCAGCTCCTTTTTGGTAGGGACAGAGAATTGTAAATTGAGGGGACACCCATCTATTGGGGAAATGTCTAACTAAGTTATGGTATACGAATACTATGGAATATTATTGTTCTATAAGAAACCACAAATGTTTGGAGTCTAGAGAAGCATGGAATAGTTTAAAGTAACTGAAGCTGAGTGAAGGGAATAGAAGCAATAAAACAATGTACAAATTAGCAACATTGTGAGATGAAAAACCTAGTTGGATGCAACTCTTCTAAGCAGTTCAAAGAACGAGGACAACTATATTAGACCAACTATGAACAATGTTATCCCCATTCAGAGGAAGAAAAACAAAACAAAACAGACATATTAAAAAAACCAACCTTTCAGAATCTGATGAACACTTTATAAAAATCATTTCTTATATATCTCTTTCCCTTAATCCTAATTCATCATACAAAAATTAACTAATCTTTAAACATGTTTATCAAAAATATGTATATAAAATGCTAACCTGATTGTTCATCACTGAGGGGAGGGTTTGGGAATGGAGGGTAGAAGGAAATTTTGTAACTTAAAAATATACATGTGAATATGGATGAAAATAAATGAATAAATAAAAAGAAATTATAATAAATCAAGCACTGAGTCCAAATCTAGAAATACTATTAGAGAAAAAAAAAACAAAAAGCAAAAACCAAGAGGATATAAATTGTTCTTGAGTAGGCATGGCTAAAGTAATAAAAAATGACAATTTTATGCAAATTAATTTATATATTCAATGTCATGCAAAAATGATTATTTCTGAATTAGTATAATAGTAACATAACTAATTTGAAAGAGCAAGAATCAAGACTAGGAAAAGAAATAATGACAAAAATGCCAAGGATTGAAGTTTAGAAATATAAGAACTTAAACAATATAATAATGCATAAATTTTCAAAACTCTAGTAGTGACTAAGAAATAGAAAGGTAGAGCAATGAAATAGATAAGGTATATAATTTATAGAAGGAAATAAATATAGTAATCTTGCATTTTATTTGTGTAAAAACTTAAGATTTAAGAATAAGAATTATTAAGTTGTCAAAATTGTTAAGAAAAGCAGGAAAATATTATGGTAGAAAATGATTTTTGATTAAAATTTTATACCATTTAACAGGGTAAAGTCAAAATGGATAGAAGATCTAGAAATAAAAGGACATTGCAAGAAAAAAAAGCTCTGAAAACATTGAATATATTCCTTATAAGATTTATGGCTATGTAAACAATTGGCAAATAAACAAGGAAAAAGACTGGGGTGTAAAATGAATAATTCTGACTACATTAAATTTAAAAGATTATTTATCATCTCTGTGGAATTGTAAAATTGTGTGGCTATCTGTCAATTAGGAGATAATTGAACAAGTTATGGCATATGATCCTTAGGGAAAAATATTATACAATAAAAATTCATTGAGGATTCTGGAAAGGTGGCAATATAGATCAGAAAATTCCAAACTGTCCAGATTTCTTCCACAAATAAATCAGAAAAGCACCTCAGGTTAGAAGTAGAGCAGTGGGGGGGGGGGGTGGCTAGGTGTCCCAGTGGATAGAACATTAGCCCTGGAGTCAGGAGTGTCTGAGTTCAAATCCAGCTTCAGACACTTAATAAATTGCCTAGCTGTGTGGCCTTGGGCAAGCCACTTAATCCCAATGCCTTGCAAAAACTTAAAATTAAAAATTAAAAAGTTAAATTAAATATTTTTTTTAAAAACGTAGAGCAGTGAAAATAAACAAGAGATGGGGCAGAACAGTGGTCCTCCTAAAACAAAGGGGGAACACCTCCAGGCCAATTCCCTGGAAAAACTAGAGGCAAATACTAGGGGCAGTTGGTTTGTGTGGTAGTCTCCCCTTCAGTCACAAGAATTCTTACCTCTCATACAGTGAGGGAAGAGGAAACCTTTACTGATATGAGACTCCAGACCCAGTGGTACTAACATGGTCCTGGGCAAGAAGGAATCTGCATATATATATGTATATAAAATCTATCTCCATATATCCATATATATATATATGCATATATATATGTAGAGAGAGTGAGGGCAGAAGCAATGGCCCTGGGAGGTTGCTGCCTGTGGCCACTTACAGGAGAACTGAGTTCTCAGTCTTGGATCCAGACCAGAGGGGTGAATGTGAATTGAAGGTTAATGAAATAGGAAGGTTCTCAGGGAATAAGGGGAAGGGCTCGTGCTGTGTCTTGGAGTGGGAAAGGAGTGCAGTGGATGGCCCAAGATCAAAATTCCTTAGGCCAGAGGCACCATCCCCCACATCCCAGGACTAGGGATCAGTATTTAAAATAACTTTGAAAATGAACAGGTAATTGAGAAAGAACTCAACCATAGACAGTTACAATGGGATTAGAGAAGATTGGGGTTCACCTTCAGAGAAAGACACATACATTAAATAACAAAGGCTTTCCTATCCCAAAGAACAATAGTTACTTGCTCACAAAGAATTCGTAGAAGAAATTATAAAAGTCTTTAAAAATCATACTAGAAAGTTTGAGGAAAAACTTAAAGTGAAAATGAGAACAAAAAATAAACATGAAAATTTAGTGGGGGAAAAAAGCACAATCAACTGGACAAGGAGATCTAGAATCCTAAGGAAGAAATTGACACTAAAATTACAACTGGGCAAGGGGAAAATGAATGAAGATATAAGAGACCAGGAAATAATAAAGCAAAATATAAAGAAGAAAAAAAAAGAAGAAAATGTGAAACTATATAAGAAAAATAACCAATCTAGATAAATAGAAAGAAGAAAAAATATAAGAACAATCAGATTACCCAAAAACTATGATCAAAACAATAGCCTTGATTCAATAATATAAAAATAATTTTGGAAAATTGCCATGAAGTGTTAGAACAAAAGGGGAAAATAAAAATAGCCCAACATTATGTATCACCGCCTGAAATGGATCCTAGTGGGAAAATTGACAGTGATGTCCTAGCCATATTCCAAAAGCTCTAGCTTAAGTAAATAAATTAAGACTAATAAGAAAAAAAAAGAATTGAAATAGTAGGGTACCAAAAATTAGAAGTACATAATACCTAACAGAAACTATTTTAAAAGAAAATTACACTTGCAATACTACATTTTGAAGAGCAAAAAGGGCTGAAGCTGCAACAAAAAGATACCATACTCGGAAAAGCTAAGCATAATCCTAAATGAAAAAAGAGATGTACATTCAATGAAATGTCTGATTTAGGATTTTGTTGCATAAGACCTTAATTTAATAGAAAATTTGACATATATATAAAACCAAGAAAAATAAAAGGTAAACATTAAAGACTAATTATAAGACACACAATAAGAACAAATTGTTTACTATCTGTATGTGTAAACATAAACCATATGTTCAAGACTGTGATAAGTAATTGGATAGTTTAAAGATAAGGGTAGAACACAGTGGGATAAGTATCTTAAAAGTAAAATGATGTTGGAAAAGATTGTAAAAAGTTATCATCTTACACAAATGTTGTAGAGGAAGAATTGATACAGAGTATTTAGATGGAGAAGGAGAGCTTATAGTTCTGGAAACCTGCTATCATTGGGAATAGATTAAAGAGTCAACAATAAATAACATGCACACATAATATATATATATATATATATATATATGTATAATATACATGTATATGAATACATAGTTATATACTCACATGTTTTATATATGTACACACAAATATAAATATATATGCATATCTGTCTATCATCTATCTATCTATGGCAGCTAGATGGAGCAGTTGATAGAAGAGTGGCCCTGAATCAGGAGGACTGGAGTTCAAATCTGACCCTCACACTTTTGGCACTTACTAGCACTGTGACCTCACTCAAATCTGATTCATGTGCATGTCATGACATCAACTCCTTGATGTCATGATCTTCTCTGAGAAAGAAGGCTTAACATCATGTGTGTGTGTATATTTGTAAACAAACACATTGATATGAAATGTATATGTGTATGTGAGTATGCATCTATGTATAATCAAGTATATTCATGTGTATGTATGTATGTATTCATTCTCAATTTTAGTCTTTCCCTGGTAATGGGAGGAAAAAAACACCAAAGTCAACCGAAGTAAAACATTAGCAGAGTACAGCAGAAAGCCTAGAAGGAAGCAAAGAAAACTTGGATAATTTTGAACACAATGTCTAGTAATTACTATGGCTTTCTTGAAATGAGAGTAAAAGTTCACATACCAAGGAGCCACAGTCAGGATTATAGAACCCAGCAGATTTAATTTTAAATAATAAGGAGCCCTAATATATAATATCTAAGAAGGCAAAAGATTCTGGATTACAACCAATAATCAAGTCTCCAGCAAGGCATATTCTTTAAGGGGGAAAATGAACATTCAACAAAATTGGGAACTTTAAAATTTTCCAATGAAAACATCATATTTGAACAGAAAATACAAAGTTCAAAGACAAAACACAAGTGTTGTTTAAAAAGGTTAAAAAAAAGGTTTAAAAATGCTATTCAACTATTTTCATCACTGCATGGGGACATGATATATTGTTGAGTCCGGCAGGAGGGAACTCAGTGAAAACACCAATATGATGCATAAGCTGGTTCATTTATTGATCTCAGGATACATACTTTTATACTCTACATTTACGTAACCAATTACATAAGCGTTTTAGCAAGCATTTTTTTCACATGCATACCTTGTGTATGTCTTAGGTGATTGTTTTGAGAACCAAACAGTGTTTTGATAAGCAGAGTTCAGAATGTGCTTTCTATCTGAGCCTGGGAATATATCTTGTTAGCTCAGACATGCAGCTACTCCCTTATCTAAGCTTTGAAGTATATCTTGCTTGTTAAAGCACATAGCTATTTCTAGGTTAATCCTTCATAGCTCTTAGCCTGGAACACATATGACACCACAATATGTGTGTAACTCCTGAGAACTCTATCTTATTAGAACAGTTGATGATGTTTGTCCTTTGTTCCTGAAGATCATGATATTAAGGTGATGGAATGAGAGGCACATGAATTTGAATTGACTTAGGGGTTCTGTGTACAATTAAATCATGAAAATTTTCATTTACTCTAAGATCAAATGACAGATGCAAAACAAAATTAAGGGATCAGAGAACCTAGTGGACAAGGTGGAACACACCACTTTTTGTAAAAGGTTGGGGAGCTGTGATTTTCAAAAGTTTTCTAATCTTTCAGATGTCATCACTTTATTGATACTTAACTAGCTTGTCTTTTGTAAAGCAAGGCAAAAGTGGGATAAAGGATTCTTTGGGACTGAATGTAATGCAAAAAGTAAAATGTATTTTGAAACATTTTACACAAAATTTTGGAAACTTTCTTTTTGCCAGTCAATTCTATGACCATAGCTTCAGTATACTGTATCAACTGAGTTTATAAACCAAATCACTTCTTAGGAAACTTGATTTTTTTCCTCTTCTGGCCTTTGAAGAATGCAGGAAGAGGGCTTATTTGATTCTTTTGAGGGAATCTGAAAGATAATGAATCATAGAACTATAATATTTATTCATACTTTGCACATTAATTTTTCTTGAACTACAACCCAGTCCTTCTGTAAGGACTAATTGGTGTGGGTTTTTTTGCTATCCATAGAAAATTACCACACTACAATAATCTCTGCCTCTCTGTATTTGACTGAAGATCAGGGAAAACGTCCCCAAGGAAATACTACCAAGTGTGAAATTGGTCTATAGAGCCATCCTCTTAAACTGGCCAGCTTCAACTACAAATGTAATTCAGAAGACTGAGGGAAAATTTGCTTCCTAATAGTAGGCAGCAGAATTATGATCGCTAGATAACAATGGAATCTTTATAATTTTCTACCAATTCAACCTCAGTTGAGTGTTTTCTGAAGGTCTTTTCCAAGATAAAAAAAGAATTCAGCAAATCTTTGTGAAAATCAGACTGGAGAACATAATAGCAAGATTTGGTGTCTTGTTAAGGTAAAATATAATGAGTTTGAATGGAATAGTTATTATCCCCTTTTGTTTTCTCACCCTTAATTCCTTCCTTCCTTCCTTCCTTCCTTCCTTCCTTCCTTCCTTCCTTCCTTCCTTCCTTCCTTCCTTCCTTCTTTCCTTCCTTCCTTCTTTCCTTCCTTCTTTCCTTCCTTTTCCTTTTCTTTTCTTTTATCAGGACAATTTGCTCCCTTTAATGCCATTCCATAGGAGACACTAGGAAGAGAAAGGTCACTCGTTTTGGTTGCCTTCTGAGTATGAATGGAAAGAAAAATGAAGTGAAAAGATCAGCAGAGCCAGTGATCAGCTATGGTAAAATTTAGATGAAAAGATATATTCTGAGCATCAGATAGAAAAACAGGCCAAGTGTTCAGACTTCACCCTCCTTCTATCCCTATGTGGGGCAAATATATTGTTGTATGCATCACCACCATTCACTTGCAACTTTCAGTCACTGGGAAAGTATGTGGAGGGCAATGGAAGGAGAAAAAAAATATATAGTTCCTATAAATACTGGTAGCAAAAACAAACAGGTTTGAATCAATATTTTTTTTAAATTTCTGACTTTCTCTTCTATGTTGTTTATGGATATTCATAAAGATAAAGATGTCCATGGTAAAGGAATACAATGACAGGCACTTTAATCCTTAAAATCAACACTGTTGCATTCTGTCCTCCTTTAGATTATCTGTACAGATGTATTCATTGACAGATAATCAATATCTTATTACCTTTAAGCATCCAAGTTTTTTTAATAGATGGAATTAACAAATATAGAAATATTCTTTACTAGTCCAAGTCTAACCTCTCATAAAGCAGATTGAGAGCTTTTATTTAATAGGTAACTGGACTGACCAGAGTGGCATAGCCAAGAAAAGACATGTGCCATAATTTATGTCGTAATGATAAAAGTGGAATAATGTCTTTTCATCTTTACCCACAGTATATGCTTTATAATCTCTGACTGATGGACTATTTAATTTCACTCCCTAGGTCATTTACTGAATCTGAAAATGTCTGAGTTTAACAACACTATGACTAAATTTCTCCTTCTGGGGTTTTCTGACACTCAAGAACTGCAGATCTTATATGCTTTGCTTTTCTTCCTACTTTACTCAGCAGGTTTGATAGGGAATCTCCTCATTGTCATCCTCACCACTTTTGACGCACCCCCATGTACTTTTTCCTTAGGAATTTGTCCATTGTGGATGCCTGCTACATATCAGTCACAGTTCCCCTGGCATCCATTAACTCCCTGCTGAACAACAGGCTTATTTCATTTTCTGGATGTGCAGCTCAGGTATTTCTGCTCATTTTCTTGGCATATTTTGAATTTACTTTGCTCACTGTCATGGCCCATGATCGCTGTTGCCATCTGCCACCCACTTCATTACACAATGATCATGCGTCCCAGTGTCTGCATGAAGATGATGCTCACATGCCTAGTCACTGGACTTTTATATTCAGGTTTCCATACGGGTTACACATTTCGATTGTCTTTCTGCCAGTCTAATGTGATCCAACAGTTTTTCTGTGACATCCCCTCTTTACTTAAGATCTCTTGCTCAGAGATATTCAGCAACATGTTATACTTATTTATCACTATTTTGGTGGTTGGGTTAGGCTGCTTTGGCTTCATCATTGCATCTTACATTAGAATATTTTCCACTGTGCTCAGATTTCCAGTGAAAGAAGACCAAAGAAAAGCCTTCTCTACTAGCCTGCCTCATATTATTGTGGTTTCTTTGTTCCTTTTTCCAGTTGGCTTTGAATACCTACAACCAACTTCCAAATCTGGGTCCATTAAAGACATAATCTTTTCAATATTCTATTGCATAATACCTCCCCTTTTGAACCCCATTATATACAGTCTACGGAATAAGCAGATAAAAGAGGCTATAAGATTAGTAATTAGTAGAAAGATTTTGCTAAGTAATGTGGCATAAATTCTCATTCTAATGTAAGTTTTTGGTCCCAATCTATCCAAAAAAGAAAATTCTCATTAAGCTATAGTTTTGCTTGTGGGATTATAAATTAATCTTTTAAAGTTGATAGTTATAAATGAATCACTGTTCTAAATGAAAAGGAAGTTCCTAGAGTTATAGGCATCTAAGTGGTACAGTGGATACAGTACTGGCCTTGTAGTCAGGAGGACCTGAGTTAAAATTCTGACTCAGACACTTATTGATTACCTAGCTGTGTGACCCCAGGCAAGCCTCTTAACTCTGTTGCCTTACAAAAAAAATGAAAAGGAAAGTCTTATAGTTGTCTATGATATTATCAATATCATTTCCATTATTATAATTTTGAAGCATATTGAAAAATTCAAAATATTATTATAATTTATTCTAATGTGTTTGGCAGAATTCTATGCCAAATATGCATCAAAGGTTTTATTTCCACTTCAATTTCACACAGACTTGTCTGATTCCTCAGAAAAATATGGAATTCACTTCCACTTCAGGCTTCTACTGGTTGCTTCTGAAAGTCATTTAGGTGACTGTTTTGAATTTTTAAGTAACAAGATGATTTTTTTTAATGTACTATAGTATAATGATCAACAATGCACATAACTTCTAAATGGCAAACCATTTTTATAACTTTGTCAAGAAAAACCCAATAGGATCAAAATGTGTCATACTTGATTAAAATGTTTGAGCAACAATATCTGCATTTCTTTTGGAAATGCTCACTTTTAGTATTGATATTCAAAACATATTCTCGAAGAATAAATAAGAGACTGTAGGAAGTCAGGGTAATATTTATATGATCTCATCCAACCTATATTTCACAAGTTTTTTGAGTTCAAATCTACTCTTTTTTCTATGACCCCATGCTATCTCCCTAAAATTGAGAAAAATCAAAAAAAATACAAGAAAGATGAGGTTATGAATTCTCAAAGAGAAATTAAAAACAAGGGAGAGTAATAAACTGAAAACAGAGAAGATAAAATGAATAGAATTTTCTACAATTTAATATATGGAGAAAAATAGTGATATTTACACATAGACATTTTAGGACTGAACTAGAATGAAGGTGTACACTTTTAATATCCAAATTGGGGGATAAGGATTCAATACTTGGGGTGCTAAGAAAGCAGGAGATAGACCACTGGATTCAGGAGGATCTGGGTTCAAATTTGTCTTCTGTCACTTACTAGCTAGCTGTCTAGCCCCTGGCAACTCAGTACCATGAGTTCCTAAAAATATTCATTTCTGATCCTGCTATGGAATATGACTGCAAAATCACTTTCTTCTTGGTTTCTTCTTTTCTATAATAAATATCCAATTTCAGTATGGAAGACTCAATTTGAGAAATGCAAAACATCAAGTAGGTACTTAATAAGTGATAGTGAAATTGTATTGGACATCATTATTCATTTTTAAGAAGACAAAATTTTCATTATATCATAAAGAGATGATTGTAGCACATGGTGGCTTCTTATTGTGCCAAGGTCATGATTTCTGGACCAAAATTTCAGAATAAAATCAAATGGAAAAATTAAAATTTTCTTATTGTTTGTGTCCTATATTTCAGAGAAAATGATGGCACCAACATAAAAAAGAAAGAAATGTTGGATACATTTCAATGCAAAAACTAATCAGGCCTGACTATCGTGAATTGAAAGGTGCAGTATCTTTCTATCATCCAGTCAATAACTCAAGGGATAAATATGATAAAAATGTGCTGAGAGAATGAAAGAATCATTCAAGATCTGTTGTTGACTAATTGAAGGAACTTCATAATAAAAAAAAGGATTGCCTTTTCATAGTACCATCATAATTTACCTTGTCTTACAAATAGACATTCTCTATTATTGTAGAATGGAATAAAGAATGCTCTTTTTCACTTTCACTAAAATGTATCTATGTTTGGATTTGTTAGAATTCATTTTGTAAGAATTATGAATAAAAATGGCAAAAATCAAATAATGTATTTCTCAGTAGAATCTTTGTATTAAAATCAACGGATCAGGGGCAGCTAGGTAGTGTAGTGGATAAAGCACTGGCCTTGGAGTCAGGAGTACCTGGGTTTAAATCTGGTCTCAGACACTTAATAATTACCTAGCTCTGTGGCCTTGGACAAGCCACTTAACCCCATTTGCCTTGCAAAAACCTAAAAACAAAATCAACAGTGTGGTATTCTATGTGCTCCAGGCTAAGAGCTATGAAGGGTTAACACAGAAATAGCTATGTGACTTAACAAGCAAGATGTACTTCAGAGCTTAGATAAGGGTGTAGCTGCATGTCTGAGCTAACAAGATATATTCCCAGTCTCAGATAAGAAAGCACATTCTGAGAAAATACCTTCTGCACTGTTTTCAAAGCATTCTGCACTCTGTTTCTCAAAACATTGTTGGGTTCTCAAAACATTCACCTAAGACAAACACAAGGAAATGCATGTGAAAAAGTGCTTGCTAAAACGCTTATGTAAGTGGTTACGTAAATGAAAAGTATAAAAGTATGTATCCTGTGATCAATAAACGAACCAGCTTATGCATCATATTGGTGTCCATCTGAGTTCCCTCCTAGTGGACTCAACACACAGATCAAGAATAATCTATTATGTAATCCTGATTTTTGGCTAAGGGGTTTACTATGGGGACAATAAAATGAGTAGCTGCATGATTTACACTTCAAGTCTTTGAAAGTGAGAATATTTGTTGTTATGAATAAATTAGAGACTTGGTGTGAGTTGAGGACCTTTTGAGAAATTGCTTTGGAGAGTTAAAGTCCCTGTCTTAATTAATTATTTTATTATTTGGTAACATAATGAAAATTTTGTCTTCTTAAAAATGAATAATGATGTCCAATACAATTTCACTATCACTTATTAAGTACCTAGTTGATGTTTTGCATTTCTCAAATTGAGTCTTCCATACTGAAATTGGATATTTATTATAGAAAAGAAGAAACCAAGAAGAAAATGGTTAATTTTACCTCTAAAATGAACAAACAATATAGAAGAATAAAAAGTCATTATCTCCACTTTTGTCTTTAACTTAAAATTCTATTCAAAACCCTACAATTAACTTTCAGGATGAAATCTATGATATGTGAAAAAAATTCCTATTAATGTAACATTTTCACATAGACATTAAATTAATTGCAATTCTCATTCATATTTTCTCAGATGTGAAGGAAAAGCATGAGTTGAAGTTGGAGATTTCCCCACATTCCATAGTTTTCATGATTTCCATCCTGTACAGATTCAGGCATGGGAAAGTACAATATTAAAAATTCTGTTTTTATCGGAGATTTCATTTCCCCTCTTCTAATTATCCCATATACTCTTGTAAGCAAATCATTTTGGTTCATTGCCCATCAATTCCTTCAAAATAAAGTGAGGGAACCAAATGTTTCTAAGTGTTTTTTCTTACTTCTTGAGTTCAATGATTTAAAGTTCAACAAGTTTTCTATATTTGAAAAGTTTCCCATATTCAATGCATTGAAATAATCCCCCTTATCCAATAAAAATATTCTGAGAAAAGAAGGTGCCTTTGACTGAAGTCTTTTTTCACATACATTGTATTTAATTTTTATCCAGGATGTTTTTATCTTCCATAAGATATACTCTATTTTTAAACGAGTCTTTATTTAGTAAATCATAGGACAGCCAACATTCAAACAGTATAGAAAAGAAAATCAGTGTTCATAGGGATTTACCAGGTTCATTCAGATTCAGACCACATGACAAAAGCCTCAAATCTGCCCAATAAATTAAAAAACAACATTTAGGGTTATTTGGCATAAGATATACTCTAAACCTAAATCTTTCCCACTATGATTATACTAATAAAATTTCTTTCAACTATGACTTTTGTCATGTACAATATGGATCTGATTCTTATTGTCTCTCCCTTTCTCCAGTAGTCTGCATCCATTGCACATACTCAGATTAGCCAAAAATATAGATAGAATTCAAAATAAAAAAGACAAAATTAATTTTCAAGAGACTGAGATGCCACATGTTACATTTAATCTAATTTTATGCATGCTTGCTCTGCAATGGGAAGTAGATCATTCAGTAAAAATATAAAGTAATAACAAAATATGTCTTTCCTTGTATAACATTTAGTCTACAATAATGATGTATCTGAATTTTGTTCATGCACACAAGTCTAACATTTTTTTTTGTTTTTAGGTTTTTGCAAGGCAAATGGGGCTAAGTGGCTTGCCCAAGGCCACACAGCTAGGTAATTATTGAATGTATGAGACCGGATTTGAACCCAGGTACTCCTGACTCCAGGCTGGTGCTTTATCCACTGCGCCACCTAGTCACCCCACAAGTCTAACATTACAATTAAAAATAAATATAGAAGGGGCACCTAGGTGGTGCAGTGGATTGAACACTGGCCTGGGAGTCAGGAGTACCTGAATTCAAATCCAGCCTCAGACACTCAATAATTACCTAGCTGTGTGGCCTTTGGCAAGCCACTTAACCCCATTGCCTTGCAAAAACTAAAAAAAAAAAAACTGAAAATAAAAATAAACATAGGAGCAATTTTATAATAAAGTGATTCCTACTTTTACTTTGTAGGTGTTTCGAACCAAAACACAAATTCCTATTCACAGTAAAGGCCTTTCTTAAAGTAAATTAAGTAAATTCAGTAAGTGAACAGTCTCAGAAAAAGTTGACATTGTAATATTCAACTAGTTAGATAAAAATCCACAGTGGCAAATGGTGGTGGTGGTGGGGATTTTATTAACAAAAAAAACCTGCTAATTTTCTATAAATAAATACAGAAAGTATACTGACTTGCTAAAATAAATTATATATGTCATATTAATATTTCACTATAAATAATACTAGAACACATATTATGAGTTGTTCTTATTAAGAATTTACTATAATAATGCTGGCTAAATAAAAATTACATTTTGTGAAGCAATATGAATGGTCCATATTTTGCCACATACCTCTGCTACCTTTAGGTGGATAACATATGTATGCAAAATTGAGCATTCATTTTCAGTTGCTGCTGGTATCATGTGTTTTGAGAAATGTGCACAGTATAAAAACCTTGAAAATATTCATGGATAAAATATTATAGGAAAAAGTTATTTACAGTCTCTGTGTAAATTTCACAGCAAGATTTCTCCTCCTCCACCCCTCCTCCTGGTAAAATAGATAACTATTCTACCAAGAGAATATTTTGCTTGGCTTAGTGCATTTCTTTTGTCTCCTCTTGCATTGTATTATTTTGCTCTAGTTTTTAATTTAGTGTGCAAACAACATTCCAGTTTCAAATTAAAGCTATTTCTTGTTTGGAGATTTAGTGTGGATTTAAAACTGCAAGAAGAATGAAATCCAGACTAAAATGACATCTTCTGATTAAGTAAAACATGATGTGCTAGACATAAAAAAGATAAAACACATTTCATGAAGTCAATTCCTGAGTGTTTTAGTTCAGCTTTTTCAGAATGCTGCTGTAAGTTTTATGGAGAATCAATGGGGAACATTACATAGCAGAACTGTTAAGGTGGCCTGTATTGATTTAAGTGGTGAACCAGGGGTTGGACTGGATTCTGTACTGTTGAGAGGATTTGCATCCATCATGGCTGATCATTTCCCAGTGTTGTTTATATGTTAATAGGCAAAATATTACCAAGGTTCTGCTCCCTTTGAACAGCATCATATTATGTAGATATTTTCATGCTTCTCTTTTACTATTATTTTTATTATTTTCGTCATCATCATCATCATCATCATCATCATGATTATTATTATTGCAAGTTAAGTGCAAAGCTAAGTGACTTGACCAAGATGTATTACTAAGAAGGACTGTCTATCATAAGCTGATTATCAAACAATGTTAAGATTATAATTTTCTTTGGTGATTTCTGATATAAATCAGATTATCTGGACTAATGTATTCACTCATTGATAATCATTATGTAATAGAAAAAAAAGAAAGTCAAATATTATGTCATAGCATTAATATTCTTCTATAAACATTTAATTATTTAATAGATAGAATTCCCTGGTACAGAACTTCCTTGACCAGTGCAGGTTTTCATCTTTCAAAGAAAAAAAATGAGCAGATTTCCTTGAAAGGTAACCTGATATGCCTAGGGTCAAACAACCAATATATAACACAAGTCAATCTGCCTGTCAAGGTCTTATTCAGTAATGATAAAATAAACATGACTTCTGCTAGCTTTTTGAAATACTCTGTATTTAATACAAGTTGACTGATGTATTGATTGATTTCTTCTTTGCTCCCTAAATCACTCACTGGGATACAGAATCTGAAAATGTCTTACTTTACCACCACCAGGTGGTAGGATTTCCTGACATCTGAAAACTGCAGATCTAATATTCTTTGGTTTTTATTTTTTGTCTTCTCATTTAGTACCCAGGTCTAATGAGGAATCTCCTTATTGTAATCTATTGACAATCATTTACATGAGATTTTTGTAACTTCATGTATTTTTCCTTAGGAATCTTTTAAATGTAAATGCCTGTGACTGTCATATTGCACTATACACTCCCTTCTCTATCCAGTCATCATGATTCCATGGGTCTAAACACAGGTGACCTTAATATGAGTGTATATTGGGCCATTGAACACAGGTTTTCATATCGGTTTCACATTTTCATTGTCCTGCCAATCCCATGTGATTCTCAAGTTCCTCTCTGTGACTCTGCTCAAGATCTCTTTTTCGGAGTGAACAATTTTATAGCCTTACTTGCTTCATTATTGGTGATTGGAGCTGATTGCTTTGCCTTTATCATTGTATCTTACAATAGAATATTTTCCACTCTGCTTAGACTTCCAGTGAAAGACCAAAAAGAAAAAAAAAAATTTATGACAACCAAATCTTTTTGTTTTCTTTGTTCCTTATTTCAGGTTATTATGTATACCTACCACCTGCAGATTCTGGTTCCATTCAAGATAGCAATATTTCATAATTTTATCCATACTATCTCCTCTTCTGAACACCATTATGTACAATCTACTGAATAAACAGATAAAACAGGTTATAAGAATAGTAATGAGGAGATAAGATTTTTATTAATGGAATAAAACATAAAATATAATCCTTTCCTAATGCTGTTAGCACCAATTCATTGCTAGCTTTTTGTATGTTGAGGGCACAGATGAATAACTGTCTGAAAGAGTACAAAATTACTTGAATTGACTTTGATATTGTCAACATCAATAGCATTTTATCATTTAGAAGCATACACAAAAATTCAAAAGAATTTTTCCCCTTAGCTCTTATTTGATCTTTGACACAGTATGCTTGTCCTTCAGTTTCAAAATATACCATGATATAAGGATGATGATACCATTACAAGCAAATGAATTGAATTTGAGAAAGTGGGGAGGCTCTCCTAAGTCAGCAGTCTCACTTACTCCTCTATAGCCATCTGAATCCAGTTGCCAGACTGACTGATTCATATCAGGTTGAATGGATATGACCCTAGATGTGAGGAAATCAGAATTAAATTACTTGTCCAAGGTAACACAGCTAGTAAGTGACAAGTGTCTGAGACAGATTTGTCCTCAGGTCCTCTTGACTCTAGTCCTGATGCTCTATCCAGTGCCCTGCCTAGTTGCCAACTTACACCATAGGAATAAAATTCATAAAGTATATATGATGCAGATAGCTCTTTTTTCAATTCAAATTCATCCAGACATCTCTTTTACCATAGAACAATGGAGAGTTCAGTTCAGCTTAAGTGTTCTAGAAATTCCTCTGGAGGTTAAAAGTAGGTATTTCTTTTTTCTTAAAGTAATATGAATGGGGGAGTCTAGGTGGCATAGTGGATAAAGCACCGGCCCTGGAGTCAGGAGTACCTGGGTTCAAATCCGGTCTCAGACACTTAATAATTACCTAGCTGTGTGGCCTTAGGCAAGCCACTTAACCCCGTTTGCCTTGCAAAAATCTAAAAAAATAATAATATGAATGTTTTTTGGGGGGGTTGCCTATCATTATTATGACACTACTGTGACATAAGAAATTATAAGATCAATGATTTTAGAAAATCATTGAAAGACTTATTTGTATCTAATGGTAGTCATCTCTATAGAGAAGGAAGGCAGAAGAGAAAAAAGAAATTTGCTTGATTTTTATGTATTCAAAAAAGACTAGCAAGTTATACATAACAGATTTGCAGTCTCATAATGATATTTTTATTATATTGTTATAGAAGCTTTTATTTTATTACATAAATTACATATAAATTACACATTTATTACAAAATTAAAAAAATAAAGTTATATGATGAATTTCTTTTGCTTTTTTACAACACATTGAAATAAACAGGGATCCATAGTCAGAAATACTCTATTTTTTTTCAGGGAAATGATATTTTCTTTTAACATTCCCCATTCACAAGATGATATGCCTAGTTTACATACAATCAGCAATTCTGGATAATTTTAATGCTGTAATTGTTTTTCAGGACTCAGGTGTTCTTTCTTCAATAATCTACCCTTCATTTATCACACAATTGTTTAATATGTATGGGACAACAGTAACCATGATACTGTCCCACACAGAAAGCTTTAATAACTCTGTTTCCTCTTGGTACAACTGTAATACATAGAAATGAGGATTGGATATTAAACAGCAAGTGGAAGAACATCAAAATTGTCTGAAGAGCAATTAAATAATTAAAAACTTAAAAAGAAATAAAACAAGATGTTAGGAAAGTACATGATGATTTCAAAGAAAAAAATTAAAAGGCAAAGAATCGAGAGTTTTTGACAAATGATATTAGATTTTTTTTGGAAAACTCAAGGACTCACTTGGAACACAAGAAGACCCCCTGATCCAAGGTCAACAAGCAAGTTGCATAGGAGGCCACCGGTGCAGCCTGCACCCCTAGCACAGAAAACATATTGTGAACCTTGGAATTCCTGTACGACAGACAACACCAGTTCTAGTCATTCAGTGCAATGAACAAGTTACCATAAGCTGAGGCGCCAAGGAAGAAAGTCAATGACCAGACACCTGGATCCTAACAAAAGAAGCTTGGGACAGTGCACTCCTGACTCAGGAGAAGAGCTCAAAGTTTAAAAGTGATTAAAAAAACTAAACTAAACTAAAAAAAAGAACCCTAAGCAGAGAAAGGAACTATGGTGACAGGGAAAATCAAAAGGTGAACTCAGAAGACAATGATAAAATGCATACTTGTGAAATCTCTCCTTTTTTTTTTAGGTTTTTGCAAGGCAAACGGGGTTAAGTGGCTTGCCCAAGGCCACACAGCTAGGTAATTATTAAGTATCTGAGACCGGATTTGAATCCAGGTGCTCCTGACTCCAGGGCAGGTGCTTTATCTACTATGCCACCTAGCTGCCCCTATATACTTGTGAAATGTCAAAGGGCATATGAATTGATCTGAAGTCCAAAAACGTCCTCTTGGAAGAGCTCAGCAATGATTTTAAATATCAAGTAAGAGAAAAAAAGGGAAAAGAAGATAGAGTTATGCAGGAGAATTATGAAGAAAATTTAACAACTCAAAGCACAAAAATTGATTGATGTAAGAAATTACTGGAAAAATATAATGCTCAAATAGGAAAAAAGAAGCAAAAGATAAAGGTAGTAAATAAAATCTCAAATTTTTGAGTTGGCAAAGTTAAAGCTAATAACTATAAGAAACATTATGAATAAATCAAATAAAATCAAAAGCATGAAAAATAGAAGAAAATGTAAAATAATTTATTGGAGAAAACAACTGAGCTGGAAAATAGACCTAGGAGAAATGATTTAGAAATTATAGAACTGCCTGAAATTCATGAAAAAATGGGCTGGGGTCCCAGCAATTCCAATTTTAGACCGATATCCATAAGAAATCATAAAAAAATGGGAAAAGTCCCAGATGTTCCAAAATATTCATGGCAGCTTTTTTGTAGTGACAAAAAATTGGAAATTGAAGCAATGAACATTAGTTGGGGAAAGGCTACAAAAGTTATGATACATTAATAATATAGAATATTATTCTATAAGAAATCATAAATGGTCAGATTCTAGTGAAGCATGGAAACAGATACAGGATCTGATGCTGAGGGAAGGCTACAGAAATAAGAGAAGAATGTACACATTAAAATCAACATTATGAGAGGATAATCCTTGTTGGAAGTAGCTCCACTCAACAGTTCAGAGAGTTAGGACAGCTGTATTAAATTGACTCATGTCAATGCTATTCCCATCCAGAGTATGAAAAACAAACGAAAAGAAGAAAAGAAAAAATAGTACTTCAGAATCTGAAGACTTTATAAAAAAATTATCTCTCATGAATCTCCCATAGTCCTAATTCCTCATACTGAAAATGAGTCATCTGTAAATATGTTTATCAAAAATATGTATGTACAGCACCAACCTGACTGTTCACTGCTAAGGGGTGTGAAAAGGGAGAGTGGAAGGAAAATTTTGTTACTTAAAAAGAGATATATGCATTTGGATGAAAAAATAAATGAATAAATATTTTTTAAAAAGAGAAAAAATATGATACTGGAAAATATATTTCAAGAAAGTATCAAAGAAAACTTTGCTGATGTCCCAGAATCAGAAGGTAAAAATCTCCTCACTTCCTGAAAGAGATTGCAGAATGAAAGCTCAAAGGAATAATGTAACCTTATTCCAGAATGATCAGATCAAGGAGAAAATACTACAGTCATCCTGAGAGTAAGAACTCAAATACCAAGGAGGCACAGTCAGAATTATAGAACTCAGCGAATTCAATTGTATACAATTAGAGTCCCTAACATATAATATCTAAGGAGGCAAAACAGTATGGATTACAACCAATAACCAGCTCTCCAGCAAAAATGAGATATTCTTTCAGGGGGGAAAAATGACCATTCAATGAAATAGGGAACTTTAAAATTATCTGATGAAATTACCAGGGTTGAAAAGAAAATACAATGTTCAAGGACAAAATCCAAAATCCAAAAGATACTTAAAAAGGTAAAAATGAGAAAGATATTATTCAAGTTTTTCCATAGCCGCATGGGGAGATGATATGTGTAACTCATGAGAACTCTACGTTATTAGAACAGTTGATGATGTTTGTCCTTTGTCCTTGAAGAAGATAATGACATCAAGGAGGTAATGGTATGACAGATACATGAATTTTATTTGGGGGGGGTGTACAATTAAATCCTAAATATATTCATTTACTCTAAGATTAAATGACAAATATAAAATAAAATTAAGAAATCAGAGAGCCAGTTGGACAAGGTGGAGCCTACCCTGTTTCTCTTTGTAGAAGGTTGGGAGCTGTGATTTTCAAAAGTTTTCTAATCTGTCAGATGTCATTACTTTATTGGTACTTAAGTGTGATAAGGGATTCTTTGGAACTGATTGTAATGCAAAAAAGTAAAATGGATTTTGAAACATTTTACGCAAAACAATTTAAAACTTTCCTTTTGTCAGTCAAATCCATAACTATAGCTACAGTATATCTGTATCAATTGAGTTTATAAATCAAATCACTTCTCAGGAAAATTGAATTTTTCCTCTTCTGCCCTTTGAAGCATGCATGAAGATAACTTATTTGATTCTCTTGAGGGAACTTGAAAGATAATGAATCATATAGCCATAACACTTATCCATACACATACATATTAATTATTATTTCTTGAACTCCAACACAGCCCTTCTGAGAGGACTAATTGGCAGGTTTGTTTTGTTTTTTGTTTTTTTGCTATCCACAGAAAATTACAACACTAAAATGATCTCTGCTTCTCTGTATTTGACCGAAGAGCAGGAACAATGTCCCCAAGGAAATGCTACCAAGTATGAAATTGGTCTATAGAGATATCCTTTCAAACATACTGGCCAGCTTCAACTAACAATATAATTGAGAA